>NW_026267471.1:173775-175935 GCF_000697945.3 Frankliniella occidentalis
GAGCGGGCGGGGTGCTTTCAGACGCCTACATGCCGTCCTGCGCAGCGCATTCAGCAGAAACATGGGGGCCATCAAGCACAGTGTTGTGATGCTGCCTGTATTACACCTCCCAACAGCGGAATCCCCTTCTCCCCCTCGCCCCCAACCACCCCCTCAGGGTGAACGCACCGCGAGAGGGGGCGAGCAGCAGCAGCGCGCCCGTGCGTGTGCGTGTGTGTGTGCGTGTGTGCGTGCGCGTGAGCTCGCGAGATGTAGTGTGAAGTGCACTTATCGCACTTGGGGAGAAGTGAGAAATACTCGCCCCGCTTTCCGTCCCGTTGGGTGTTGTCTCGAGGGTGTTGCCCGGGGGGTGCCCGGCGCGGACCTTCGACGCCGCCGACGTGTCAGCCCCACGGCGTCCCCTCATCATCATCACCTCCACCGCGCGATGCTCCACGGCGTGTCGGGAATAAACTCCGCGAGGCGTCCCGCGCCGCCGTCGACAAGAAAGCCATTAGCAAAGTTTCAAATTGAACGCTTCGGGTCGATGGGGCCGGGCCCGGGCCTGGGCGGTGCGGTGCGGGGTGGACGTCGTCATGGGCAAAGGGTCCTTCATCCGTGACCGGGCCGCTGTGGGGCGGGGCGGGGCGGACCGCAGACCCGGTTGGTCGATTGCAGCGCGAGCCGTGTAAATGAAACATCACTACACACCTTGTTTCTTTTTTCTTTTTTTTTATTTCTTTTTATAGTCGACTGTTTTTTTTTTCCTGCCGGCCAGTTTAGTCAGTCCATGACATTTATTAGTATTCGCTCATTGGACAGGGTGTGTGGGTCAATCGTTTCTGTCCTTTTTCATTGATTTTTTTTTCTTCTTTGCCCCGCGTCAGCACGTCGTTTGGCGAACGATCGTGTCAGGTGGAAGCGCGATTACACTTGTCACAACTTTACGACAGGCGCTGCGGTTGTATTATTAACACCTGGTACTAGTTCGAAACGATTATGAGACGCGAGTTCATTCTCATAATCAAATTCTCTTTTTTTTCCGCAGTGCAAATAAGTATTTTTGTTCGTTGCCGGGTTTTGCGCCAAGCGGGGTGAAGGGTGGTGGTTGGGGGTCATGGAACGAGGGCGTCGAGTCCGGCTCCACCACCCTCCTGGGAGGCCTTCATCCTCATTCCATTCCCTGAAAGCTGCCCGGCTGGGTCCGTCGGGCCGCACCTCGGTGATGTAACGTATAAAGGGGTCGTCCCCATATACTACGTGCCCTTTAGAGGGGGATACAAATATCGTGGGTCCCAAAGAAGGGTAAGGACCAGCATTGGAGTTAATAGAACCCCTTAATATTGTTTTAGCCCCGGTCTCAAAAATCATGGTCCGAATCCTTTTTTGGACTCCTCCACCTTCAACGCCTCGGGCAACGTAGCATGTGCACAGCCCCAAACGTCCTGGTTCGGCGGGGTGAGGGAGGAGGTCGGCCAGTTGGGGGGTGAGAGAGGTGTGAGAGGTGGGGAGCGGGGGGCTGATGGGTAAATAAAGGTCCTATCAAAACAAGCCCTCCTCGCCCTCGCGCCCTCCGCGCTGCCTTGGCCTGCCCTTCTTCGCCCAAGGCAGCGAAGGGTCGAAAAACAAGCCCGGCCGACCTTCTAGCCAGCCCGATCCGCCCGCATGCCGGCTGCACCCACCACCGGGGCCGCCGTGGTCCTGCGAGCCGCACCCGCACTGGTTCACTGTGGCACTGGTACAAGCTGCTTTACGGTGGGATTCACTTGATGTAAGCAAATATGTGAATAGCATCTTGCATCTGTTATCTTTTAATGTTTACAGAACAAATAATTCCATGTGAGTGGGGCAACCGTGAAAGAGAACTAGTGCAAAGTCTGTAAAGCAAGCCCTACTGGTCGTATCGTACATTGACTTACCGCATTTCTAAACGATTCCACTGCATTGCTAATGAACCCATGGTTATGTCCGACCGTAAGGATAAAACATGGTGTGCTTTTGGTGTCCCTTCTTGCCTTCTCTTTTCCGGGCCACACGATTCACGTTCCCTCGACCCGACGACGCAGCGCCTGGACCGGTGTGGGCTTAGCCCCCGAGGTGGGCCAGTGCCAAACGATCGATTCCTATCATTAACCCTTTATGCCTCAATCCCCCGTTCCCCACTCTCTATTCTCCCCCCCC
>NW_026267471.1:176895-178224 GCF_000697945.3 Frankliniella occidentalis
AGTGAGTGAGTGAGTGAGTGAGTGAGTGAGTGAGTGAGTGAGTGAGTGAGTGAGTGAGTGAGTGAGTGAGTGAGTGAGTGAGTGAGTGAGTGAATAAGTGCTATACGGCACAGACTACAAATTACGCCCTTTAAAATAATTATTGTTTAAAGGGTCTTAATCAGATCGTTTAGAAAGTATGTCCGTTTTTGTCAGATTCATTCGGTAAATTACGGTAGCTCGCCGCCTGCGAGACTCAGGGTAGGCCACCCCGCAGTACGCCCATGCACTGTAGGCAAAATTTTGCCTACCCATCAGGCGCTATATAAAAGCTAGCATTGTCTGAACTTGGCAGTTTCATAAGGGCAAATGAAGAACGTACTTTCTGGATGATCTCCAGTCGGCCGATTCGTTTTTGTGCTCGCGAAGATAATGGCACGTAATTACAGCGAAATTTTCGTCACGCTCCTAGCTCCAGCATTGAGCTAAGGGATTGTCCAGAAAGTACGGACATCATTCGCCGTTACTGCCAAGATCAGCCTCTGCCAGCTCTTTTAACGCCTGTTAGGTAGGCAACATCCTGCCTGTATGGCATGCGTGCACTGCGGAGTGGACAACCCTGAGGCTTGCAGGCGCCGAGCTGCCGTAATTTGCCGAACGAGTGTAGGAAAACGGACGTACTTTATGTTCAATCCCAAGGACCGCCGCATGGCCGCAGATCCTGGCTACTTATAACTTACAGCACCCATGCGTGCAGACGATGTAACGGCAAGATTTTAGGTTCACGGTTTGTTTCTCTATTATTTCTCTTTCTTTTTGCAAGTGCTCTGAAATTTAGTAGTAATTTAGGTCTCCAAGTTAAGAGAGTACATGCTCGTGTACAACAGAGGGCCAATGGGGAGAGGGGGGAGTTATTACGGTATTTGCCTCTTGTACGCAGTGTATGGGTGCGTGTGTGTGTGTGTGTGCGCGCGCGCGCGCGCGCGCGTGTGTGTGTGTATGTTTTGAGTGCGCGCAGTATGTATTTCACGTCGTTTACCCGCTCCGACCGGCCGTGTACTAACTGGCTTACACGCTGCCGCCGCACCGGGTCTTTAGGGGGAGAGAGACAGGGAGAGCGTGACACGGGTCGCGCGCGCGTCACGTCACATGACAAGGATCAAGACAGTGCCAAGGTCAGGGCCGCACGCACCCAAGGGCAGGCGCGGCGCGGAGCGCGCGGCGGAGCGGCGGAGCGGCGGTGGGACGCCTCTTTCGCACGGGTCTGGCGGCGCGGCTGCGGCTGGACCCACGTATGTCCACGTCCAGAGAGAGAGCGAGAGAGAGAGAGAGAGAGAGAGAGAGAGAGAG
>NW_026267471.1:179792-190637 GCF_000697945.3 Frankliniella occidentalis
GGGCGACAGAGTGGCGCGCGGCGAGCGAAAAATTACATCTCCGAAGTAATTCGTTACGGCTACACGAATTAGACAGGGACTTCAATAATTGTTGAACCTGCTTAATTTACAGTTTTTAACCTCCCAAAATATACCTCGTTTGTCTTTCCTTACTTCTTTGGTTGGCGTGCCCCCCCCCCCCTCCCCGTGCTGATGCGCGCGCAGAGCGCGAGTTTTGGCGCAACAAAATCGCACATGACTTTTTAGGACGGGGAAGGAAGAAAAAAGGCAGTGAATTGGGGGGGGGGGAATGATTTGGGGGTCATGCACGACTCGTTGATCCGGAAGCAACTCCACGCAATCACCGTCATCGCCAGAGAGAGAGAGATAGATAGAGAGTAAAGAGAGAGAGAGAAAGACGCAGAGAGAGGTGGGGGGGAGGGGAGATGAGCTTTTCGCTGGTGCCGCATTGGTGGATCCTGCAGCGGGCGCGCGGCGGTGAGCGCGTTTCTCGTGTGATCCGATTGCAGCTCACCGGGACTGGCATGGACCCGAGCTCACCTGTCCGCCGCAGGCGGATTGAGGCCGGTGGAGGGAAGGCTACTTGTGCTCTCTGCCGCTCTGCTATATTTGGCACCTTCATGGTCGCCAAAGCTGGAGACACAAAAAAAAGATGAGGCCCCCTCTTGCGTTAGAGGCTGTGCGTGCGTGTGTGTGTGTGTGTGTTTGTGGCTCGGGACAAAGGTGTATGGATGTTTTCCGACAATGAAAAAGAGGAGAGACGTTCTCTCGTCCTCAGATAGAGCTGCGCACCGCTGAGCGCCGCGGATCTGAGCGGCCCGCATGCGAACGCACGCACATGGCTGGGTCCGATAGGCGGCGGGGGCGGAGGGAGGCTGTACCTTGGAGCTTGGAGCCGTGCGAACAATCAGCGCCTTGTCCATTGCCCCTGTGTGCGTGTGATCGGGACAAGGCGCAAGGTGCTGATCTTTTCTTGTTTTCGAGACGTGAAGCTGTAGTGTGTGTATATACGCAAAAAAAAATAGCATTGTCTAACCAGATCCGCTTTTTGTTTCTGTGTTGCAGATCTGGATCAAGCCGAGTCAACATTCCCACTGGACCCACTCAAGAGAAGAAACGGGAAGCAAAAAGTATTAAGAAACAAGAAAGGCAAATTGTGATAGAAATTTCGTAACAAGCCACCAGATAGTACAAGGGCTGCCTTCTAGTCCTCTCCGGCGCCGCCCGCCGCCCAGCCACGATTCCCTCTCGACCAGGCGAGCACACCGCCGGTCCTGGCGGCCAGCGAGTGCCGCCCCCAGTAGTAGCACCCTCCCCGACGTCGTCGCTGTCCCCGGGCCCACCGTGCCCGCCCCCCGCCGCCATCCTGGAGGACCCCATCGGCGCCAAGATGCACATTGAGGTGCAGGTCGCCCTCAACTTCGTCATCTCGTACCTGTACAACAAGCTGCCCCGCCGGCGGGTCAACATCTTCGGCGAGGAGCTGGAGCGCGCGCTCAAGGACAAGTTCCGCGGTCACTGGTACCCCGAGAAGCCGTTCCGCGGCTCGGCCTTCCGCTGCCTCAAGACGGGCGACCCCATCGACCCCGTCCTGGAGCGCGCCGCCCGCGAGAGCGGCGTCCCCGTCCAGGACATCCTGGAGAACCTGCCGCACGAGCTGGCCGTCTGGGTGGACCCCGGCGAGGTGAGTACCAGGGGTCTACGCACATCGCGAGAGACCCACTTTAGAGCTCACCATCGTCGTCTCCGCTGTTGTCGTTTTTTTTTATGACTTGTTTTTTGCCGGGTTATTTTGAAGTGCCGTGTGCCGTGCTCGTCGCCGCACGACTAACTATCCGACGCTATTGCAGTAAAATGCAAAGCTGGTTGGCCAAGAACAAGAGCTCGCCCTTGTGGCATTGCCAGCCCAGCCAGCTCGCGGGAAAGAGGGAAGAGGGAGGGAGGAGACGTCCCTTCGAGGACGGGCAAGACGGGGAACACATGTGCGCGGGGGCGTGTGACCACTGGCGCTGACCGAAGTATACACTATTCGTAAATAACGAAAACGGAAGTACGTTTCTTGAGCCTGTAAAGCTCGCTGCGTCAGAATAAATCATCGCAATAAGCGACTCAAGAGAGTAATTTCGAAAAAAAAAGTTGCACATTTTTGTTGCTAATTTGATTGTTGACGAGATTGCACCCGATCGTTGTAGACACATGATTGCCCTAGTGACGCTCTATCGTTTTCAAACGGCGACGTAACACGGCGAGTGATTATTCCTGGCACACAACAGCGCGCTTCTTTAGCACCCTTCGACCGCCAGTCTTTCTGTCTGCTCTGAAAAAAATATGTAGGAAACGGTCTGACCGTGATCTTGGGTCGGTTGTCATGCAGACTAGACTCACTCGTCGGCCTGGCATGCGCGTTGCGCTAGCGCTCTGCTTGTCCTCGACCGACAATCCTCAAAGAAAACTTTAACTTGTCGGAAAACGAACTGTTTGGGGGCCAGGAGGAAGGGATTGAAGTTGAAAGGGAGGGGGCAGGTTCGGGGGTGGAGTAGGAGTGTGGCCCGGTGCTGCCAACATACCGCCGCCGAGGTGTCCTCGCGCTGGATTGCTGCATGCACTAGTGCCAACATCGCTAACGAGCTGCAGGCGGTCCCCTCTTTCTCTGCGAGGGCATGGGGGGGGGGGGAGAAAGGCAGGGAAGGAGAGCGAGGGAGAGCTTGGGAAAGAGAGAGAGAGAGAGGACCGGAGACGCTTCTGTGCTGGGGTGAGCCGGCGAAACAAACCACCCCTCTTCGCCTTTAATTTCTGGTGTTTCGGGGTGTGCCAATGGCTTTGCTCAGGGTGATGTTGTTTCTCCTCCCCCTCCCCGTTGACCGCACAACCAGCAGCGGCTCATTCCCACGGAATTATATTCTTATTTTTTTAAGACGTGAAAAAAACAAAACTCAGACCCGCCGAGAAAGCTAGCAGCCACCCTCTCTCCCACCCCCAGCCGGTGATCCCCCCCCCCCTCCAGTCCGGCGGGGGTGTCGTTGACGGCGCAATTAGACTTTCTGATTAGGTCCAACTTTTCATATCTTCCAGCCTGGACTTTTGTTTCTATACTCTCTATCGCCGCCGCCGCTCCCCGACGACGGTGGTGGTTGCCGAACGAACCGGACAGAAGGTGGGGGCGGGGAGGTGGGAGGTCAGGGAGGGTCTGCGTGAAGGCGCCGCCGCCGACCCTGTGCGGTAGGCAACCTCGGCCAGCAGGCAGCAGCAAGCGGCAGACCCCGCCGGCGCTGTGGGCGACAAGAAAATGAATGAAAAACTAGTTGATATTCAGTGGCGGTCGCGGTTTCAGTCCTGGCGCTCGCGCCCCGGGCCTGGCTGTGCTGTGTGCACTTTGCTGCTCTGGCACTCTCGGGCGAGTTCGTTGATCCTCCCCTCCAAACGCACCCTCTCCCTCTCTCGCTCCTCTCTTTCCACCCTGCTACCCTCCCAAATATATCCAGCAGGACATGCTCTTTCCCCCTCCCCCCCCCTTCCCGTCTCTCTCTCTCTCTCCCTCTCTCTACACCACTTTTCCGGGCCTGATTAGCCCCTCTGACCACCATCGTTATGGACGACAGTGTTGGTTGGAGAGAGCGTGGGATGGACAGAGAGGGAGAGTAGCGGAGTCATCGCTCCACTTTATTAGCGAACATGCATACGGGACGGGTGGTGGCGAAGTGCCGGCGTAAATCATTAAGCAGCCTTTCAACCCGCCCCCGCCGCACAACCCCGCCCCGCCCCGCCGCACCCCGCTCCAGGCCGCCCCCTTTATGGTCCACGGGGGCGTAAGACACCACCGCGCCCTCCCCTTGCCCCGCCTCTCCCGGCCACCACGCGCCAGCGACTCGCCCAAAGTGCATGGCCAGCAGGCGAAAACGAGATTTATCTGGCGTTACTTTATTTTCCTTGCGCGGAATGTTTTGCCCCATTTTCGGCATCTTTTTCTGTCGCCGGCTAACGCGCGCGCTCGCTCGCCCAGCCAACGGCCACAGCCCAACCCCTATCCGTCTTATCTCTCTCTCCCTCTCCCACCCCCTCAGGCCTCCCCCTCCCCCCCCCCCCCAGGATGCTGGTGGTGTTGTGGCTTGCCCTCCCTCGCCGGGGCGTCCGCAGGGGGTGGCGCGGCGCGGCGGGAGCTTGCTATGGCGTGCTCAGAAAGGGGTGAGCGTCCACCATACCGTGGCAGATTTGTGCCCTCGTGGACCATCGTCGGGGCAAAAGCGGCTCCCCGGGGGGTGCCGGCGCCGTCCTGGGGCCGCCCGACTCCTTGCCCCCACAGGGGTCGAGATACCCCCCAGGGAAGGAGGGGTTTGGGGTGACGGGGGAGCAACGGAGATGAAACAATATTTGCAAAGTCAGCAGACGCGTCGCGCCGTGAGGGGGGGGGGGGAGTACGTAGGAAGGCGGCAGGGAGGCGCCGAGCACGTCGCCGCCATTGCGGTGGCGGCGTGCTTCTGGGGAGGCCGGCGACGACGATAGAGGGGCGCAGAGTAATCAACGAAACCGCGCAAAGTAGTTTGGGATTAGCGGGGGCGATCTATCGCCGTGCGGAGGGGAGGGTGTGGGTGGTGCGACCAGTCGATCACACACACATACACACACACACACGTGAGAGGGAGCGGGGGGGGGGGGGAGGGGCAGTTTGAGGTTAGCCCTCCGGAGCTGCCGGGCGGGGAGCAGTCGGAAAGGAGATCTGTAAATAACGTCCTCCGCCCGACGGATCTATCCATCCATCCATCCCCGTTGCGTTGCTTCGCGTTCAGCCGCGCCACGCCGCGCCACGCCGCGCCATGGAACCCGCGGGGGGCGACGGGCGAGGCCGGCGCGCCGAGTCCCCAAGTTGCAGCTAATCTGATTCCAGCACTCTGGGCGACCACCCCTTTGCATCCTAGCTGGCCGGGGCCGGGGCACGGCGGGCCTCGGGCCGACCGGGGCCGCCCGCTGGCCAAGGTCGGCTAACTTCGCCTTCCTGTGCTCTGCGCCCCGGACGGCCGGGGCCCGGGGCCCGGGGTACCACCCAAGTTTGTCCGGTCTGGGAGTCTTGTCCCCGAGCTGTTGCTACCCAGCCCCCTGCGCTGCTGGACACAAACTTGGTTACGGACAAACTTTTTCTCTCCGTCCGCCCTCAGAAAAGTGCTCGCCGCCTGGCCGGACACTGGAGGGCAGCTGCCCCCCCCCCCCTCTCCCGGCTCGGCTAGACTGCGGTGTTTCTACCTCGTTTCGTCCTCAGGATACAGAGAACCACCTGCTCGGTGTAACTCCTCTCCATAGGGAGAGCCGAGGGAGGGGGGGGGTGTCCCTCCACGTCCTCCAGCTTGACCGTGCTCCGTCCGGGGGCGCAGGTCTCGGTGCAGGTGGACTCCGAAGCGCGTCGCAGTAGCCCTCGGGGCCACTCATTAATTCATTGATTAATGACCTCGTACACTGGAGCGATGCGTAGCACTGTCGGGGGAGGGGAGGGGGCGGAGCGGCGGAGCGCGTGGGCGTGAAGCCGACCCTCCAGGGGGCGACCTTTTCCGGTTCCGCGTATCGAGCGCCCCACCAGGCCCCTCCCCTCCGCTCGCTACCCCCGGCGCGCCCCTCCGGCGACACCCTCGCGCGCGGCCTGGGCCACCCGGCCCAGAGGGAGGCCGCCCCCTCCGCCTCCAGCGCTCCGCCCTCCATGCCCTGCCTCACGCCCCCACCCCCGGCCCGGCCCGCTCCGACTGAGGCGGCCGCATCTAAAAAAGGCTGCTTTTCTCGAAACTTGTGCTTGGTTTCGCAGGACTGATCGGCACGGGCGCTCGCTGCGGCTCTCGTTCCCGAGCACCGTGATCACCACATCCTTCCCCTCCAACACAGTCTTGGTACACTCTCTCGGGTACACTCCACTTCAGAGCCCGAGCCCGGCCGCCCCCGTGCGCCTGCCCGGCCCGGCGCGGCACGGCGGCCGTGGCGCGGCGTTTGTAGGGTAGCGGCCACTTTACGTCCATGAAGCGGAGCACTGTATGTGGGGCCCGTAGTGCCAGTAGTGCTGATTGCGGGAATGTCCCTCTTCCTGTGCCACACGGCGGCACGGCGGGGCGGGGTGGCGCGGGGGGGCCGTGACAGAGCGAACTCTGTTTACTTAACCTCCCGATTTCCCTCTCCTCCTCTTTTTTTAAAAGGACAATTAACTTAACTACATGTTTCTTTTCTCTGCCCGATAGGTGTCGTACCGCATCGGGGAGAAGGGGCAGGTGAAGATCTTGTTCAGCGACAAGCACGACCTCAGCGACGACCACCTGGCGGATCGCGAGGTCACCAAGACGTTCAACCCTGAGGCGCAGTGCTTCCGGCCCATCGAGGCGATGCACCACGCACCGCACCAGCACCAGCAAGTCCACCAGGGCCACCAGGGAGGCCACCAGAGTCACCAGGGCGGCCACCAAGGCGGCCACCAGGGCCACCAGGGCCATCAAGGCCACCAGGGCCACCAGGGCCACCAGGGCCACCAGGTCCAGCAGGGCCAGCACAGCCACGGGCACGGGCACTCGGTGGTGCCGGGGCTGGTGCTGCCCCTGGGCAGCGGGCCCGCCTCGCCCTTCGAGCAGCCCATCAACGGCGTGGGCACCATCGGCCAGCCGCTGTCGCTGCCCCTGGGGCCGAACCTTGGCCCCGCCGGGGCCGCCAGCGCCACCAACAACCAGGCGCTAAGCATGGGCCAGCCCCTCGGCCAGCCCCTCGGCCAGCCCCTCGGCCAGCCGCTGGGCCAGCCCTCCACGCCATCCTCGGCGCCCAGCCCCATCCCCTACAAGGGCTCGCCCAGCCCGGTGACGCCCTTCCTGCCGCGGTCCTCGGCGCCCCTCACCTTCACCACTGCCACCTTCGCGCAGACCAAGTTCGGCTCCACCAAGCTCAAGACCAACAGCAAGCGTGCCAACAGGTAAGCGCCTCGGGTGCATCATATAACAAAACAGCGAATTGTAGCCTCGTGAAATTCCGACCGCGAGCAGCAAACATCACATTTGAAGCCAAAGGCTTTATTGTCAGCATCACGTACCTGGCCCATGAAAAAGGCTCGGCGATTCCTTTTGCGCTGCCGGTCGTTCAGAATTTCGTGAACCCTCAACAATAAAAGTATATCCGTGAAACTGTAGTTAACCTTCGCCGCCTGGTACCCACTGGCTCCGATGGGTAGTCAGTAGTCACCCCCTCCCCAGCCTACCCCATTCCGGCCGATCGCGCAGAGCATCGCGGCCCCGGCGCGCGTGAGCTACCCCATCGCCCTATCGGCGGCGAGGCGGCGGCGGCGTGTTCCCGACCAATAGATCGCCCCGCGGATAAGACGTCTGCAGTGGATCCCGGGCGGGCCGGGCGGGCGGGCTGCCTACCTCCGGCCAACCCCAAGACCCCCAGGATCAACGGCCTCGCCCTTATCTGCCGTGGCATGCTCTAGCCGCCACGTCGACGCCGACGACTCCCAAACGCCCGCCTCTCGCACGGCGGTTCGTGGGTGTTTCCCCTGCTGACTGCTGACCCTCACTTTCTTGTCTGCAGGATGTCGCCGACCGAGTTCTCCAACTACATCAAGCAGCGCGCCATGCAGCAACAGCAGCAGCAGCAGATGCACCACCACGGCGGCCCCGTCGGCCACCACCACATGCCGCCCGCCTCGCAGCTGTCCCCGCAGGGCGGCGGGGGCCGCTCGCTGTCGCCCAACATCCTCACGGACCCCACCAGCTTCTTCTTCCCGCCGTCACAGTACCCGCAGCAGCATCAGCAACAGCATTTCGGCCCGCCCAACGGCGTCAACGGCGTGAGCGGCGTGAGCCCCCGCGGGCTGTACGACTCCAGCTCGGGCCCGTTCCTGGACCTGTACTCGTCCTCCAAGGGCTACTCCAACTTCCTGGACCATCATGGAAGTTACTACAACAGCTCGGGCGGATTCGGCTCCGGGTCCGCGACTCCGGGTCCCATCGGCTCCGGACTGTCGAACGGCGGCTCGGGGGCGGGCTCTGGGGGCGGCAGCCACAGCCCGGGGGTCATCGGCGGCGGCCTCGGCTCTGGGTCGTCCTCTTCCGGCATGAGCGGTGGCCTCGGGGGCGTGGGCTCGGGGAGCGGCAACCAGTCGCAGGCCGAGAAGCAGCTCCTGGACGGCTTCAACAGCTTCGGCCTGGGGCCACACCCCAGCAACAACCAGTACCAGCACTTGCTGGTCGCTAACTAAAGCGTCCGCCGGCTCGGATGCAATGCGTAGTCGATTTCTTGTTCTTTTTTAAAACAAATATTATGTATTGTTTTTTTAATGGTTCATTGTTGCTTGTCAAGGCATGGTAGGGTCGGGTTCAATCAGAGATTGTGACCTGAGATTCGAACCCACGTCTTGTTGCGGTTTATCGTTGTAAAAAACGTGGGTTCGAAGAGAAAAGCCTCCCCCTGTGTGCTTTAATGACCTACATTGGTCCTAAATTGCATGTTTACATGTTTTTCATCTGTTTCCTGTTGGTTTTTTAAATCTTTTATTTTTCTTTTCTTTGTTTTAAGATAGTTTGCGGTTTTTGTGTCCTTTTTTCCTTAATTGCCTTAACTTGGCGTGGGGAGCTCTGAAAGGTTTCATATCTGATCTGAGTAAGATGGTGATTCATTGTCGTTGCCGAGGAATGGCGCGTGCAGTGTATTTTAAATAACTGTGGATATTATTGTGGGTTCATTTTTTATTTTTGTATCTCTTTGTAATAAAAATCCAGTGTGAATGTGTTATAAAAATCGAGATGTGTAGAGTGTATGGAGAATACCCGGGGAGCAAACGCAGAGCTAATGAATTCTCGCACATCAAAAAGATGACTGGAGTGTCTTTGGTGCACTGGAGATGTTTGAGTTTTTCTCTAACAGGAGATAACGCATACCATAGCAGGGGACGCATTCGCATAATTCCGCAAACAAACAGCCAAATGTCTTTAAAAAATGATAAAAAAATAATCGCAGTGTACATTCGCAAGCGTGTTTCGAAATTCTACGGATCTTCTCTATCCTTTTTATAAATTTTAGATTGTAATTATTGTAAACTAATTACCAACTCTTATTCTAATTATTCGTATTCTCCATCCAGTCCCTAGAAACACCTTTCAAGTGTTCTATCTAGTTTTGGGGCCCTCTCTGGCGGCCGCAGTGTGCTCTGATGAGTTTGTCTCGTTAGTTTTGCGTTTGAAAGTTCTTACCACGATTATTCTCATCTACGGCATAGGCTCATGAATTCAGTATTACTTTTGTATCACAGAAACCGCCGGTTGGTTTCTAATTTGCAAGTTAATTTGCAAGTTAAATTTTCAATCACACGGAAAGACACTTTGTTATCCCTATCTTGCGGCACCCGTTAAATATCTTTTTGTACAGAAAATCCGGGCTGCAGACAGTTTAGTACAATTTTACATTATAATGCAATCATGTCTGCAGTGAGCCCGCGTGAGATAAGATATGGATTTTGTTGTATACTGACAATATGAACACCGTACAAGTTCCGTTTCACTGTACTGCGTGTTGTATTGCGGAAGTGTAACCAGGATATATTTTTTGTAATAAACAACAGTTTTATACGTTCTTTTAAAAAAACATTAACGTGTTATGTCCTTTGATAATTTAATAATACTTGTTTCCAAAGTAAAGGGGACTGAGATTTTCGATCATGCCAAAAAAAGGGAAGATGCAACAAGTTGTGGTTTTACAATCATTATGTTTTTCACGTTTAATTTGCGAGGTGCAGGGTGCAGACGCCCAATGCATATCGCTAGTCAGCCAACTCGGTGCGTGGCCTCTGCGCCGTCCCATTCAAACGCGCTCTGCATTTCAAAAAGTAAAAAATTTCCCCGGCTTAGATCATACGATAAATGTGTTCATTTGCTTTATTTGCGGATGTTACTTGTAACGCCGCCTTAAAGGTTCATAATCTCTGTCTTCTGGGACAAAACCTACGAGTTAAGCCTTACGATAGTGTTTTATATTATTCGGCCGCGGTATGGAGCCGGCTGTCGAGCGCTCGCAGGCTGCGGGAGGTTACTCATCGCTTGTTTGGTGTTTCGCTTTATGGAGTCGCATCTAAAATGTATACCTATTGTCCCTCTATCTTGCGAGTTAGTAGTTGTAATTAAAAATAACCTTTCCTTTGAGGTCTCCATTGCGTAGTCAAGAGAGCAAAAGTATTAGCAACTTTTTTCAAAATTGTAGACTTAAAAAAAACCTTATCTAAATGAACGTAGGCTCGTGTTTTGGATCTTGATCTTTATGTATACATATACCTATATATACAAACTATACATTTAGATGTACTCGTGTAAAATGTTTCATTCGATTGATATTCTCTCGGCTTGTCTATTGCCTACACAGGAGTTGGTGCTGTGCGCCACACTTCAGTCATTGAATGCGAATCCCTCTCTGAGAGTTTCGAATTGTTCTGTTTGATCGGTTTGACGGGTCGTGTGATATTCCGGTTGATTCGCTGCAGCGCGTAGACTCATTGCCTCCGAAGTGTTAGTCCTGTAGCTATGCGGGAATCTGTCTTGTTCTGAACCTCCCATAATCGGTCACAGAAAATCCAAGGTCTTTCAAGCAATTCACACTGACTAACATATTCTAAAATAATCGACAAAAAGTACTGTGACGAGGCCACCGGGCTAAATATCTTTTAGATCATACATTTGAGTTCCTTCAATTTAAGCGGATCATTAAGTTTTTCCTTATGCATCTTACAGATCAGCAGTAAGGGATACCTGTTAAGTTAAACCAAAGTGAATAGTGACATTACGTTACCTAAATTTATTAACTTTCAAACTGATTGTAGTTTTATGCCATACGCTCAGTGAGTGTATA
>NW_026267471.1:191557-200691 GCF_000697945.3 Frankliniella occidentalis
ATTTTTCTTACGCGTTTTTTGATCCTTTGAAACTTTGGTTTCTGTGTTTTCATTTTTTTTACCAAATCTGTATATTCGTGTTGAAACGTTTAGAGCGTTTTCAGTTCCATAACATATTTTATCTTTTATACCCTAAAATATTACAATTTCACGTCTGTTTCTTACTGTGTATCTGGAAATAAAATCATAAGTATTGTCACGGACCTCGCCAGTGGTTTTTCATTTATGCAAACCTCAGCCCCCCCCCCCCCCCCTCACTGTCACTGCAGCTCCGCAGCGGAGACGCCCTACGCGCAGGCAACCCATGCGTCGCCGGCGCGGCAGCATAGGCGTGACAGGGGTCTTGAGGGGCAACGTCGGCCACCGAGCCGAGCAAGGCTGTGGCGCGGGAGTGCCTACCGACAGGGCGCTCACCTAGAGCGCCTGTCATCGAGCGAGTAGGCAACCGTCGGGCAGCCGCGTCGGTTGGTGTGCCCACCTCCCAGGCGCTCCGACCCTCGGCGGGGCGGCGGGGCGCGGCCGGGTGGGCCAGCCGGCCAGCCGTCTCTTCCCATCCTCATTTCGAATTCGACCGCAAGAACAATGTAGAAACCGGTGCGTCAGCGTCGGCGTCAGCAGATCTGTAGGTCGTGGAACATTTTAGCTTTCACGGAAAATTGTGATCCTCCGGTAATGGACCGTCGCGACGCGGACGCTGCGACGGAGGCGGATCGCTCCCCCGTCCCGCCGCGAGAGGGGAGCGGCTAGCGGCTAGCACCGATCTCACTGGACACAGGTTCACGGCAATCGAAAGTCTTTCACTAATTCTGATTTTTCGCATATCGTTTCTGTTTCTGTGTTCATTATTATAATTTTTCACCCTTGCGCGAGACTGGCTGACGGGGCGGCCGGCGTCGGCGACTCGCCGCTGGAGAGCGGCTGCTTGGAGGGAGATAAACAAAGCAGCAGACGAAACAAACATGGAGCGCAAAGACGATGACCGCATAGACATCTCCAT
Source organism: Frankliniella occidentalis (assembly GCF_000697945.3). NCBI lineage: Eukaryota > Metazoa > Arthropoda > Insecta > Thysanoptera > Thripidae > Frankliniella > Frankliniella occidentalis. The sequence goes on from NW_026267471.1 coordinate 192,555, forward strand.
CTCCACTTCCTTCTTCCTTTTTCTCCCCTTCTTCCATCTCTCTTGCACTCATGGTGCGTCTGACGTTATCGCTCCGTGATATGCGCCACATTTGTTTTCAAAAGTTAATAAAAATGGGCCTAACAAAATATTATAATTTTTAAAATAAAATTTCTTGAGTAACCTTAGGTCAAAATAAATAATAATAGCTAATAATCATAGACCGGGGCGTCTTGATGACAGTGTTCTTTGACCGGCCTTGACCTAGGGGGCGCCAGGGTCGACCAAGCCGAAGTCGGTGTCCCGTGTGGCTCTGTGTCAATCAGTCGAACTCCTCCAGTCAGCTGGAGCGGTCGCCTCGCCTCCTCCGCCACCTCGTACAGGCCAGCTCCGCGTCCGTCCCGGGCCGTCAGTTCGCCGTGGAGTTCCGCCGTGCCCCAGTGTCCGACCCCTGTCCGAGTTGAACCGCCGCGTGGTTCTCGGGGCTGTCTTTGCGCCGTGTTCGACCATGCTGCGCCCCTGCTCCGCGCCCACCCGGGGCGGTGCCCTGTGGACCGCGCTGTGCGTGGCCGTGTTCGCCCAGACCTGCCAGAGCACCCTCGCCTTCAGCGCCTTCGGTGAGTCCAAGTCAACGTGGTCCAGTAGTGTGTGTCCCCTACATGTTTCATTCCCCTTTGAATGAGATGTTTGTACGCCCATTGACAAACGGCCATGCCGTGATGTCGCCTTCCCCCCACGTGTGCGTGCAGCCTCCCGATTCTGGACCGGTCGCTCCGTAGTAAACTGTCCTCCGCGGATGCCGCTGTCCGTGTTAGCACTCGTCCGTTGAATAGTTCTGGCGAAGGACCGTTCGCCGTAGCGCCATCGTAGCTTGTTTCAAATTAGTGTCACCATTAACACGAGCCGTGACCGCGGCGCTTACCGGTGTCCTGTGGGGAGGGGGGGGGGGCAATGCCCTCCCGGCTCAGCTGTAGCGAGCAGCAGCAGCGGTGGGCGTGCGGGGGAAGGGGGAAGCGAGGGGTTGTTTACACTCGGTGGAGGAAGCACGCGTGTTGGGCCGGCGAGGTTAACCGCGTGGATTTTGTTGCAGAGACTCTTTCACATTGCGATGACGGCTTTTTCGCGTGCCTGGACGGTGACTGCATTAGAAATTCAAAGCACTGTGACGGCGAGAGGGACTGTCGGGACGGCAACGATGAGTGGGACTGCGGTAAGTTTGGTTGGTTAGGTAGCCCGAGTAGCGCGAAGGCGTCATGAATAAGTCTTTGACATCAGTTTGACCTCCAACCTTAACATTCCACCTGCATTTTGATGAGATTTTGGATTACTTTAGTACGATGTACCCTCTCTATGCCACTGGGTACTTGAGTGATAATTTCATAGCTGGGTCTTTGATGTATCTTTGGCCAATTGTCTCATCTGAACTTGCAGAATTCATCAAATGTGAAGCGCCCATGTTTTTCCGCTGCCAATCCGGCAAGTGTATCAGTACCTCGTTTGTCTGCGATGAAGAAAATGATTGTGAGGACTGGTCAGATGAAAAAGATTGCCACAACTATCAGGTATTTTCCTGTCTGCATTTTGCCTCTTCTTAATCAGGGAAACCTTGGGTCATAGGTGGCCTCAAGTTCATGTCATTGGAATCAACTTAACTGTCTTTTCCAGGCTCCACCTGTCGGTGATGGCTGCTCATCTAAAGAGTTTGAATGTCTTGATAAACTCTGCATTCCCAAGGACATGGTCTGTGATGGAGAGCTTGACTGTCTTGATGGTAGTGATGAAACCCTTGGCTGCTCTACGAAGATATCATGCGATGATGGATTTATGTGCAAGAACAAGCACTGTATTCCTGCAGAGTTCAAATGTGACGGATCAAATGATTGTACAGATGGGAGCGATGAAGAAGATTGTCGTAAGTATTTGACTGTAGCAGTAATTACTTATCCATCAGGTAAGGTAGTAAGCATTAATTCCTAAACAAATTTTGTTTACCTTGCAGATATGATCACGCACAATGTACCAATTGAGGAATGTGTCCCTGAGAAACTACTCTTCGCCTGCAAAGACCATGTTGGATGTCTGGACATTAAGCTAGTCTGTGATAATGCTTCTCATTGTTTGGATGATTCTGATGAGCATGGCCTTTGTTCAGAATCCTGCGAATCATTGAATTGTACCCATCAATGCTACCGCACACCAAGTGGTCCTGTCTGCATTTGTCCCAAAGGAACCAGAATGGAAAATGGGGCGTGTGTGGGTGAGTAAACTTCATCAGGTATTCTATGGCATCTCTTCCCCTCCAGTTTCTCTTGAATTTGTGTTTATTGTTCCAGAATTTGATGAATGCACGTCTTACGGTGTCTGTGATCAGAAATGCCGCAAGCAGCCAGCTGGTTACCAATGCTATTGTGATCCTGGGTATACTCTTCAGAAAGATGGACATTCTTGCAAAGCCGATGGTAAAGTTCTTTTATTTTGTTCTGTAATTGCCCCATTTCAAATATTAGCCCTTCATTTATTGTACATTTTTAAATTTAATTTTTACTGAACTTTTTGTACTTTGCAGGAGGGGAAGCTCTTATGGTTTTTTCTGCTGGAAGTCAAATTAGAGGATACTACTTGACATCACAGACTCTCTTCAGAGTTGCCAGCCAGCTGGGCCAGGTTGCTGGAATAGGATATGATGGATTCCACATTTACTGGACAAATGTTATGCAGGGTGAGGAAGCAATCATGCGGTCAAATGAAGATGGCTCTGAGAAAGAGCAGTTGGTCAGCGCAGGTAATTCACTAGTATTCTAAACCACCTTTGTAAATGTCAGTTCAATCCTTAACTTCATTTAATTTTTTCAGGACTTGGCCTCCCGGAAGACTTGGCTGTGGATTGGATCACCCAAAATGTTTACTTCACTGACTCTCAGAAAAAACACATTGGAGTTTGCAGTTCAGATGGTTCATCATGTACAGTTGTGGTTAATGAGGACATTGACCAGCCACGCAGCTTAGCACTCCTGCCATCTCAAAGGTGAGTACAGGGTGTACTGCATCATTACTTTCTGTAGTACTTCAGTTTTCTTTGATTCCTTGAATTTACCTAATTTTTTCTCACAGGTTAATGTACTGGTCTGATTGGGGTGAAAAACCCATGATTGCATCTTCTGGAATGGATGGTTCCCGCCCTGCTGTTCTTGTTTCATCTGACATCCGATGGCCCAATGGTTTGGCCCTTGATTACCACAATGAGAGGCTGTACTGGGTAGATGCTAAGAGACAGAAGATTGAAACTGTGAAGCTTGATGGTTCTGATCGCAGGGTATGTATTCCTATTTTTATTATGTCTTGTAAATTTATGGCAGGCTTGTATCCAACATTCTTCATTTTAGGTCATTTTGGAAAAAGTTTTGAAGCATCCATTTGACATTGCTGTATTTGAGGGCTCTTTATACTGGAGTGATTGGGAAGGTAGACAAATTCAAGCTTGTGACAAATTCACTGGCAAGAACCACCGTGTCCTTATTCGAGAACGTAAGAACAAAGTTTATGGTGTGCACATCTTCCACTCTGCAATGCAGCACAGGAATGTAAGTTCCTCTTGTCTCTAGTGACATCAATTCTTTTTTTCTCAATATTCATGCACTAATTAAATTATTTTCGCAGATTTCAAACCCCTGCCTTGATGCCGGCTGCTCAGATCTTTGTGTACTCTCACCAAACACACTCGGTTACACCTGTGCTTGCCCTGAAGATAGAGAACTTGCTGCTGACAAGCACAACTGTCATGAAGTTGATAAGCGACAAGTGGTAATGATCGGAGCTGGCCATAATCTGTATCAGGTTGAAACAAGAGTGTTGGGCAAACTTGCTGTAACAACTATTCCCTTGAGAGCTGTTAACAAGATGGGAGCCCTGGCATACAATTCGTTAACTGGTAATTTATTTTCCTCATTGAGTATTAAATGTTGACTGAGCTGTACCTTTCAACACTCTAATTGAATCTTCAATTACAGGTTCACTCTTCATCTCTGATTACGTTCAAAAGAAGATTTATTCATATAATCCTAGGACAGCAAGGATTGATCTTTTGGTTGGAGGTGCCATTGGAGTAGTATCTGGAATGGACTTTGATCACCTTGCCAATAATTTGTATTGGTGTGATGTTGAGAAGAATACCGTAGAGGTCATTTCTCTTGGCACCAATGAAAGAGCTGTTATTCTTCGTGATCTTGGCAATGAAGTACCCTTGGACTTGGCTTTGGTACCATCATCAGGTGTCATGTATGTTGCTTTTTCGAGTGATCATGGAGTACACATTGATCGGTTCAACATGGATGGCAGTAGCCGCACTCATGTTATTGAAACTGGATTAGAAGGCCCTCATGTATCAATGTGGTATGACCAGGAACTTGACAGGGTTATGTGGACTGACAGTGGTCTTGGATTAATTGACAGCACATCTGTTGATGGACCTGACAGACATGCATTCAGAGCACTTTCCACAAGTGTCATAGATGTAACAACTATCACAAGTGATGTCTTTTGGGTTGATCGGCATTCTAGTCTTCTGCACTGGGCTGACAAGTATGATGGCTATGCACATGAGAAGAAATTGGATCTTGGCATTACTGATGGCTTAGACTCTGTTCATCTTGTTGGAGTTCGTGGAATCCTGTCAAGTGTTAATCATCCCTGTCAAGATAACAATGGAGGTTGCACACATTTGTGTCTTCTCTTGGGCAAGAACCATGTCTGTGCCTGTCCAGAGGGCATGATTCTGAAGCATGACAACCATACCTGTGTTGTTCCCCTACATTGTACTTCATCTCAATTCAAGTGCAAATCGGATGATCTTTGCATTCCTAAGTCTCAGAGGTGCAATGGCCACCGAGAGTGCCCAAGCGGAGAAGATGAAGAGGGCTGCAAACCCACTTGCCACTTTGGACAATTTGCTTGCAACAATGGACAGTGCATCGATGAGTCTCTGAAGTGTGACTCCAACTATGATTGTACAGACAAATCTGATGAAACCAACTGTCACATGGTTGCTTGTGATCCTGATACTCAGTTTACTTGTGAGTCTGGCCAATGCATCAGCTTGCAATGGAGGTGTAATTTTGCTGAAGATTGTCATGATGGTTCTGATGAGGCTAATTGTGCTGAATCTACCTGCGAGCCTGGTAAAATGTTCCGCTGCAAGTCTGGTGCTTGTATTCCGTCTACCTGGGAATGTGATCATGAAATAGATTGTGCTGATGGCTCAGATGAACATGACAAGTGTGGTGAGTTGAACTGTAAAGTTGTGAAATTTTATCTGTACTTGCGGGTCTTTAACTTTGGTCTTGCTTTCAGCTCCCCCTCCCTGTGAGACACCTCGCTTCCAATGTACTAATCAAGTCTGCATTGATGAGAGGCTCAAGTGTGATGGCCACGACAACTGTGGAGATGGCTCTGATGAAAGTGGATGTGTTTATGCTCCGACAGTTATGAAAAGCACACCTGACACTGAGAAGATTGACAAAGAATTAGTGTGTGCAGAAGGAGATTTTAAATGTCAAGTACAGCCTGTTTGTTTACCAGGTGCAGCCCGTTGCAATGGAACTGCTGAATGTGTGGATGGAGAAGATGAAATGGACTGCAAGGGCTGTGCTGGACACGAGTTCCAGTGCCACAATGGGCACTGCATCCCCACAGCTTGGCTTTGCGACAGGTACAATGATTGTGGCGACAATTCTGATGAAGAGCTCAAGGAGTGCAAGAATTCCCGTGCACCCAGCAGGGTTTTTGAGGCAACCAAGAAGTGTAGCACCTTCCAGTGCCCTACTGGCGAATGTCTTCCCTGGAGCATGGTGTGCAATGTTCATGAAGACTGCCCTGATGCATCAGATGAAGGAGGCCGCTGCCAGACTGCTTGCTCTGAAGGCCATCCTTGTCTTGGCACCTGTGTCCGCACACCTCATGGACCCCATTGCTCTTGCAACGCTGGCTATGAGCTCATGGGTGATGGTCGCACCTGCCAGGATATTAATGAATGTGAAGATGATCCTTGCTCCCAGCTTTGTGAAAACACTGATGGCAGCTTCGAATGCAGTTGTGCTCCAGAATTTGTGCTTCGTGCAGATAAAGTTTCATGCAAAGCTACAGGTGAGTAGCATTTCCTACTTGTTAGTGATTTTGATATTAGTTTTTACTTAATTCACATATGTTATAGGATCTGCATTGGAGTACCTATTCTCAACTGGGGAGCAAGTTCGTAAGGCATCTGCTAGTCTCACAGCATTCCACATTGTAGCTGAAAATTCAGGTCTGGAAATTTCTGGATTGGATGTAGATGCCAGAGCACAACACATCTATTGGACCACAGGTATGTATGGATTTAACTTTGCTGTCCACACCCAACAAAACCCTGGACTTACATTTTGATTCTTTTGCAGAGGCTAATGGAATTCTTCACAGAATGTCTCTTGGCACTGGAGTACTCTCCCATGTGAGAGGTCTTGGTGTCCCCACGAAGTTGGCTGTAGATTGGTTGTCCAAAAATGTGTATTACACCAACATGGCTGAAAGAGGATCAGTCAATGTATGCAATCTGGAGAAACAGAAGTGTGCAAGGTTACTCAGAGGAGAGGATGGCACATACACTGGAGCTATTGCTGTGGATTCTAAATCAAGGTGTGTAATCTCAATATTTAATTAGGTCCTCAATTCATGTGCAAACAATTAACTCGTATCCCTTTTTCAGTTTGTTATTCTGGAGCAGAGTTTACCCCGGGGATGGCGGTGCCCCAACTAGTCAGCTGATGTTCTCAGATTTATCTGGCCAGAATGAGAGTTCCATTGCCAATGGCAATCTAATTTCTGGTATTGCTCTTGATCTCATAAAGAGGCAAGTCTACTGGGCCGACCAGCACATTGGAACAATCTCAAGAATTGATTATTCTGGGGAAAATAAGATCATGATTCGGCAAGACGATGTAAGTGACCAAAAAGTCTTCCTGCTTATTCTCATCTATTTTATCTTTGAGTGATTATTTTAAAATTATTTCTTGCAGGTTTACCATCCCCTGGGATTGAATTTGTTTGAAGACACTCTATTCTGGATCAATGGTGGCACTGGAACCCTTACCAAATGTAGAATGTATGGAAAACTTCAAAATTGTGACAAATTTACGTTAAGTCACACCGATGTCAAGAACTTTGCTGTTATGCAGGCCACACGTCAAACTTTCGGTATGCTCCTACATCTCTATCCCACATATTTGCATTTATTTCCTCTAATCTATTCCAATTCTACCCTTCTGTAGGTGAGGACCAATGTCTTGCTGTCAATTGTACCCACCTGTGTGTACTCAGCTTGAAGGGACCCAAATGCATTTGTGAGGATGGTTCAATTGTGAAGCCTGGAAAGTCGTGTTCAGTGGCTGTAAGTACTTGTCTGAAAGCAAGACTGAAATCAGTTATTGATATGCTATTCTAAATTTATTCTCTTGTGCAGCGGGAAGCAGAGGATATTCCAGAAGATAAGAAGCCATCATTCCACATGGTTGTGGAAACTGCAGAAGCATACGGCAAGGCTCATGGCAGCACTGTTGTTGGTCCAATCATAGCAGTCATCATGGTTATTGGAGCTGTCTTCGGTTTCCTTGCATACAAGAGGCACTCTTCTGGAAATGGAATCAACTGGCCTAATCTGCCGCTTGGTATCAATATTGGCAAGCTTGGAGGAGGTGGTGGCACAAAGTTAGTTTCTCCACTTAAAAATATCTGCTTTAAAATTTGTATTGTCTGTTGCAGTGCTAAAATTCTTAATCTTGTTTCAGTGTCACTTTCGACAACCAAGGATTTGGAATGGCTTCATCAAGACCAGATCCTTTTGAACCAACAATGAAACCAGGAAATCATGAATATGAAAATCCCACCATGAGAGATGTAAGTCTTCCCTGCCCACAGAAAGCACAATTCCTACACATACTTGTTAAATTTTCATTTCTTTCTTTTTTGCAGAAAATGGATGGAAAACTTTCAATGTCATCCAACGTTCAAAGTTGGGCAGCACCAAAGAAGATTCCTGTTGATAAAATGCTGCTTGAGGATGAAGACTCTGATGCCGAGTATATGGATGGTGAAAACGACAATATTAGATTAATTCCATAGGCATCTTGTT
>NW_026267471.1:209526-211768 GCF_000697945.3 Frankliniella occidentalis
AACTGCGGAGAAGGGGGGGGGTGGAGGTCATGACGTAAAACCGCGAAAGAGGCGTCCCGATTGGCCGCGGGGACCTCGCGCGCGCACTACTGCGACCCCCCTCCCTCTGCACACACGTGTGTGCCGGTGCGGCGGTGGTGGTCGCGGTGGTCGCGGCGGCGGCGCTCCCACGTGGCGGCCCGGCGGCTGCGGCGGCGGCGGTTATAGAGCCGTGCATCGGCGTCCTGGGCTCGGGTCGAGAGGGTTTCGTGATTTGGCCTGGCCCGCCACGCCACGCCACGCCATAGTGTGGTCTAGCGTCGGCCCGGCCAGGCCAGGCCCGCGTCGCCGCCGCCGCCGCTGTCAGACTCCGTCCGTCGCGCCGCCAGGTCGTGTCACCGCTCGTGTCGTGCCGCCGCAGCGTCCCTCGCCGCCTTCCTGCTGCTGCTGCTCGTCCGCGACCTCCCCAACAGCGGGCCCCGAGACCACGGCACGACCTCCCGGACGGCGGCAGCGACGGCGACCCACCTCCTTCATCACCCACAAGTAATGAGCGCTCACTGGTCGTCGCGGAGGGTGTGGGGATGTGCGGCGTGTCGTCCGCGCGATGCCAGGACGGCGACCTGGAGGCGACGCCAGGTGCGCGACAGGGAGGGTGATGGCGCCCTGAGCCAGCTGCCGCTGCGTGTGACCGTGCTGCAGCTGTCCCCCAAGGCTGTGCGGGCTGTGCCCCTCGGGGGTGGCGGTTGCCGGGCGCGCCCCCCAGAGGGGTGGCCTAGCCTGATATCAGGCCCACCGCCGTTATCGGGGAGGTCCTCCAGGACGCCGCCGAGGCCGCCGCACCGCCACTGCCCGGTCAACAAGCGTCACCACCACGCCTCTCTGGTGACGCTTCCCCTGGCGCCATAAGTGACTGGCAAGTTTTCAGTAACTCGACCTCATGGGGAGGCCGTTCCTTTCGGCCTAGCAGTCGGTTCGGCGGCGGCGGTCGCCGCGGTTCGGAGGTACTTATCAATAGTCTTACGGTCGGCCGCGTGCGACGCACAGCTGACGCCCCCCTCCCCTCCCCTTTCCCCCAGCCCCTCGCCGCCGTGTCACAAATGTGCGAGGATGCGGGGAAAAAAGGGGGATTGCAGACCTGTATGCGTTGCACGCGGGAAGGAGTCACCTTCACACACAAAAATGTCGAAAATGCTCGCTTTGACTCACTCGGCGGCGCCTACCAGTGCGATTATTTTGTTTTGATTGCTTGTATCCGATTAACGTCGTGGTTTTGGCTCCGAGCGTATTCACCGTCAGCAAATGACGCGGCTAGAACAACGCTCACGCTTGTTCGCACGCCTTTTGCGTTTGTTCTTGCCTTACCTTCCGGAAACCGCGCGTGCGCGCGATGGAACTTTCCGCTCGGGTACAAGTCGTTAAACTCTTCCCTCATGGGGTGGATCGCGCGCACGTGACCGGTGACAGTGCGATTGTGTCTGTAGGGTCTTCCGAGCGGCAGCGTCCCTTCCCGGCGATCGCGGACCGGTGCGAAACGAACTGCAAACGGACCGGGGGGAGGCCACGGGAAAGGGGAGGGGGGGGGGCAATATTGTGCAATACTTCGTCAAAGCAAGGTGCAATACTTCGTCAACTAGGTGCAATCCGATCCCTTGAAGATGCAGAGCGTCTGACGTCAGTTTCCCAATACCACCTGAGGTTCCGTGATCCACCGCGGGCACATAAGGTTATCGCTCGACGCTGAGCGCAGCGACCGCTGTTGTCTTTCTGATCAAAGATTAAAAAACATTCGACGCGATTAAGTACTCTGTTCGTTATCGGAAGGTGCGGTATTTCCTTCCCAAACCTTAAAAATTTGCTTTTTCAAGTCGTTTGTTAAGAGAACTAGAAAACAATGAAAGAGAAAGACACTTATTTCTTAAATGGAAAAATACAGGTCCCATGCAGTATACTCTTTGCCTTACCAGGAAAAGAACTTTTCCTGTTTTGTTCTTGCCATATTGTGCACGTTGAGTGACTTGATGACTCGCCAAACAGAGGGCCCTTACGCTGGCTCCTGTCACCTCCTCCGCCTACCTCCTTTTGAATTCATTCCTCTAGCTCATTAGCCTCGAACTGTTTGTTCGGTGGCCCCTACCGATCACATTAGGCAGCGGGTGTAGTTAAGCGTAAGCCCGCTTGTCCGCAGGAGATTCGCTAAATGTCACGATATCCAAATAATGCAACCAGGCTTCGGGAGGACATTTAATTTGTCAGTGAAAGA
>NW_026267471.1:215960-216571 GCF_000697945.3 Frankliniella occidentalis
CTACTTTTGGTTCCGCCAGAAACCACCCCTGTCCACAGAAACTTGAGTTTTAAGGGGTGGTCTTTTGAATCTGGCGGTCAGCGTACGATGGGCTGCCTACCTCTCAGGCGAACCGGTCCAAAAACGGGCGTACCTCACTTAAAATGGCCCGGCGGCGTGAAATTTCGACGCAGAGATTGAAAAAGGATTCAGTCTGACCAATCCCAACTACTTCCAGCGATTTTAAATTTTGTCATTTTCGGACAAATTTACAAAGGCCTTTATTCTTTTAGTAGAAATTGATGGGTCCGGATTTCGACGGAAAAGTAGTCGAATCGACAGAGGTGAACCAGGGGACCACAAAACTACTTTTGGTTCCGCCAGACACCACCCCTGTCCAGACACACTTGAGTTTTAAGAGGAGGTCTTTTGAACCTGGCGGGTATCGTACGATGGGCTGCCTAATAGACCGGCGGCGCGAAATTTCGACATTTCGAGCATTTCCAGCGATTTTCAATTTTTTTTATTTTCGGCAATATTTACAAATGCTATAAATTGATGGGTCCGGATTTCGATGAAGGAGTATTCGAATCGACAGGGGTGAACCAGGCACCACAAAACTACCTTTGTTT
>NW_026267471.1:216621-222904 GCF_000697945.3 Frankliniella occidentalis
TTTATTTTGTCACATTTCTAACATGCAGTGTGATTGCTTCTGTTTCAGACGATCGAGGTTGTGAGGAGAGTTTGGTGCTTCTGCGCCGCTCTCTCAAGTCAGCAAACATGGCCTCAGAAGGGAAAAATTTTGAAGGAGGTGTTCCTCATATCTTTGTAATCCTTGGTGCATCTGTAAGTTGTAATTTCCAACTTTCTTTGAAGGAAATGGTTATTGAAAATATCCTTTGCACGTTTAATTATGTACATTTTGTTTGTTTGTTAGGGTGATCTAGCAAAGAAGAAGATTTATCCTACTCTATGGTGGTTGTTCAGGGATAGCCTGCTCCCAAATAACACTGTATTTTATGGCTACGCTCGTTCCAAACTCTCTATTGCTGAAGTGAAGGAAAAATGCCACCAGTACATGAAGGTGTGTTGTTATTCTCTTGCTTCCCTGTGTTATTAGCCTCAGTTTTTACTGTTCTGAATTTGTAATACAGGTAAAACCAGGCGAAGAGTCTCGATATGAAGAATTTTGGACAGTAAACAAGTACTTTGCTGGAAATTATGACAAACGTCAAGACTTTGAGATGCTCAACCAGGAATTGACCAAGTCAGAGGGGAACGCAAGGACAGCAAATCGGCTCTTTTATTTGGCTCTACCTCCATCTGTTTTTCAGCCTGTTACTGTTCACATTCGTAACACATGTATGGGTGAAAAGTAAGTATTTGTATCAGTAGATATTCCTTGTATGTGGATCTTTTTTTATAAAGGCTATAACTACTATTCTATTTTCTTACAGAGGTTGGACCCGTATTATCATTGAAAAACCATTTGGAAAAGACAGTGATAGTTCTCAAGAGCTATCTGACCATCTTGCAAAGTTATTCAAAGAAGAACAACTGTACCGTATTGATCACTACCTGGGGAAAGAAATGGTGCAGAATTTGATGAGTCTGAGGTAACTTGGTTGTGATTTATTTTTATTTTGAATTTTATTGTGAGGTATTTCTTACTAAGCTTTTTTTCTGCAGATTTGGTAACAGAATCTTCAGCCCCACTTGGAACCGAGAATGTGTTGCTTGTGTGCAAATTACATTTAAAGAACCCTTTGGCACTCAAGGACGTGGTGGATACTTTGATGAGTTTGGAATCATCAGGGATGTAATGCAGAACCACTTGCTTCAAATTCTGTGCTTAACAGCCATGGAAAAGCCTGCATCCCTCCATCCAGACGACATTCGAAATGAAAAGGTACTGTCCTCCAATATAGCTCTGCAAGTATATTTTTGCTCTTCGCTCTATATTTTGAAAAGCTCTACAAGTGAAGTTTGCCCAAAACTTTCAGGTCAAGGTTCTTCGCTGCATTAGAGAGCTTACACCTGATGATGTAGTCCTAGGACAATATGTTGGCAATCCTGATGGTAAAGATGACGATGCTCGAAATGGCTATTTGGATGATAAAACTGTACCTGAGGGTTCAACCACTCCTACTTTTGCCCTTGCTGTGTTGTACATCAACAATGAACGTTGGGATGGTGTTCCTTTTATCTTGCGCTGTGGAAAAGGTATGTTCAATTTATTTCTAAAGGTTATCTAAAGATTTGTATTTTTATAATACATTTTTTTTTACTTTTTATTGTATTGTGCCTTAGCTCTTAATGAAAGGAAAGCTGAAGTTCGAGTACAGTACAGAGATGTTCCTGGAGACATATTTAACGGACAGGCCAAACGTAATGAAATGGTCATCAGAGTGCAACCTGGGGAAGCTGTTTATATTAAGTTAATGACAAAAACACCTGGAATGAACTTTGAGATGGAGGAAACAGAGCTTGACTTAAGTTATAATAGCAGATACAAAGTAAGTAAATTATGCTTGTATAACTTTTGAAAATATTTTAAGAATGAAGACAGACACTTCCTAAAAAGTCTTAAATTGTTTAATTTATGCTCCAACAATCTTGAATTGCAGTCTGTAAAAATGCCTGATGCCTACGAACGCCTGATCCTTGATGTGTTTTGTGGATCTCAAATGCACTTTGTGCGCTCTGATGAGTTGTCGGAAGCCTGGCGTATTTTTACACCCCTACTGCATCAAATTGAAACAGAAAAGGTTCCACCCATCCCATACATGTAAGTTCATGTGCAGCTATACCATCTAACTATGATCAATGAAGTCATTTTGCCAAAGTTACAAAACTGACAATTTTTCTTTCCCACTGTTTTAACTAGGTATGGTGGAAGAGGACCAACTGAGGCAGATGAAATGGTGAAGAAACATGGGTTCAAATATTATGGATCTTACAAGTGGGTTCAATCTCAAAAACCTCATTTGTAATTTATGGAATATTCTGTCATGGATGTGGTACATGGACTTAATACTACATTCATGATGACTGCCATAAGTACTACAATATGAAATTCAATTTTACTCTTTTGAAAATCTCTGTACCTTAAGTGTAGACCTCCAATATGGAGGCTATACAATACAGCCATGTTACATTCCTCATTGTTAAAGTTTTATTAGGAATTTCACCCTCAGGGGTGTTTATAAATCTTGTAATAAACTTAAATTATTTAAAGTAAAGATTTCTTTTTTAAATGTCTTTTTGTGCGGAAATGGCCTAAAGTTGTACCTGATGGGAATGTTAACTATTTATATTTTGTTAAATTTTGTGTAATAAGGGTGACCATAGAAGATTTTCATGTGTTAAAACTCCCTTTTACTTAAGGTGAACCGTCCTTTGTATATTGTTGAAGTTTTATGGTCAGTGAAAGAGTGTTCTAAACATCTTTCAACTTCCAACTATAATTATCATCCCTATTTATTTGTCTTGCTACAGTTCCATGGTTCTCATCTACTGTAACTTGATAATATTTCTCATACATCTTTGATCAAGATATTGATTTTTATAGAACATAGATTTGATAGTTATTTGTTATCACCTTGTTGTTATTTAAATGAATTTATACTTTTCTACATCATTTTTGATTCATTTGTGTGTGTTCTCTCAAACCTATATCAACTATTGAAACACTATTCTCGTGTATAGACCTTTTACAGACGTAGCCAAACTAAAATTATAACCCCCCGCCCCTTAGGACCATCACTTGTGTGAGACACATTCATTTGTTTGCAAATTAAGGCTAACTTGTTAATCCTCAAAATTGAGTGTGGCATTTCAATATTGCATTTCCTTTCTGTAACCATGTGCAATTTTTCTCTTTGTATACTGTGATTACTGTGTAATGTATCTTTTAAAACACAGATATTGTATTGTTTTATACCCTTTTCCACAACACTACACTTGAAGGGGGTTTCTTCTTTCTGTGAAAAACTACAATACATAAATCCATTTATGACATGGAAATAAACTTAGATGGACTGGATTCAATGCCTATTTCCTGACTTTTCTCCCGACCCACAGACATGGTCAAGAATGTTAAAAGGTGCCTTTGTAATTCGTCAGAAAAATGAAAGAGAATCAATGAACAATTACAGAGGTTTACCTCATTGCCATATTGAAAAAAAATAAAAGATAGTCAGTTTGTTTAATTGAAATTGAAATGACATTTTACCTCTGCACCGAACAGAAGCCTGATCAGATCATGCCATTCCACTGATTTTGGTTGCAGAGGTGTGATAAGCTGCCGTGTCAAGATGAAATCCCAACCCAAACTGCAAATTTTATTTTAATGTACCTATTTCTGGCTGCACAGTTCCGCCCCAAAACTATCTACAGATGGCATGTTTTCGGTCAGAATTGAGCCTGTGGCCCCAACACAGTAAACAGAGGCCGCTGGGGCGCACGCGGATTGCCTACCCTCCAGGCGCTCTGATCCCCAACACTTCCCCGCTTGTCCGGGATGTGATCCTTTGGGGATGCCTCTGGGGCCGAGGTCGACCAGGCCCCCGGGGACGTCATCCGGGGACCTCCCGAGCACGCCGATGACACTCCCACGACAAACACAATTCGGCTCCAAACGTCGTGTACCTGGGCTGGTGCATATTTCTTAATAGTAGCCAAATATAATTATTATTAATAACAAATCGCAATAATAGTTTATTATCCTGATCATTTCACTATTGTCACATGGCACCATGGAGTCAAGGCATGACTCCATGATGGCACTTCCCTGGCGTTGCCGCCTGGAGCCACACAACGATGCACGGGACGGGAAGCATCCCCAAAGGATCACATCCTGGACAAGCGAGGGGGGTTTGCCTACCCCAGGAGAGAGTCACATCCCGCGACCACGATATGTCGGTGAGTGTGCCGTAATTATTGCTCTCCCCTTTTGCCGTGCCGCGTCCCCTACCCCTTCTCCTCCTCCCCACCGCGCCCCGCGCCTCTATGGAAACGTAAACAAACAATGAAAATCGGCCATATACCGATAATACCTACTCATATAATTGATGATGATAGGGTTTTAACCAGAATTTTAGAGTGGACATCGCCGCTGTTCGATATTAATCGTAAGGTATAGTGCTTGATTGTTTCCGGTCCGGAATATTGAATTGTTCCATTCCGGTTATTGTTGTAGGAGGTTAGTGTTCTCCTGTGCCTCAATGTTTACACGCACAATTAAGTTGTAAGTTTTTTTTTGAGGCCGAGTAAATGATGCCCCGTGATGTCAATAACTTGGTTCACTGTCAGCTTGGTTGAAAAGGTGTTGAATGGGTAGACTCCTCCAATCCATGCAGTATGTTAAATACTGTTGTAGGTCACTTATGCAAATGGGTAAACTGCCAGTGTTTTATCACATATCATATATTTTACTCTATATTATTCTCGTGGAACAGAAAACTTTATTACTTTCTGGTTGGGTGCAAACCGAGTGGTACTATTTGCGTAATCCCCCAAACAATCAATCAATATGCGTTATTGCAGATAATTTGCTGCTGCCCCTTCGTACTTAGTGCTTAGTCCAGTGCCAAAATCAGTTATTTGAAAGACCATGGTCATTTAGAGACGCATGGGGGTGAGAGGCATTTAAAAGTGTATTGTATGAGTAAATTACATGTGATTAATAGTTGATGAGCGCTAAAAGTACCGTTGAATTTGATTGCAGGAACTCGGCCCAGAAATGTTCTTGACATGAGCAAGAGAAGTCTATGGAGTCATTTTACCCAAAAGAATAGGTGAGATGACATGACAGTAACCGCCAACGCTGGTCCAATTTGTCTCTGTACAGACACTATGAGGAGCTTCCTTTCATGTGCATCAAAGAGTGGTTTTTGATGTGTTTTGTGGTGCCTTGGTTCTTTGTTGTTGATTTCAATCCTCCTCTGTCAAAGTCCAGGCTGATTTGTTATCATTGAAAATGTCTTTTAAAAATCTTGACAAGTTGGAAAATTGCTGGAATTGATTTGGATTGGTCGGGCAAACTCCCTTTTCAGTTGCTCTGTATAAATATCATGGTGCCGACCCACTGCAGCAGAGTTCTTAGCCAGTGCGCCTTAGGTAGCCTACCCGCCCATACTTAGAGAGACCAGCTCTTAAAACTCAAGTTTCTGTGAAAAGGAGTGGTTTCTGACATAAGCAAAGGTAGTTTTGTGGTCCCTGGTTCACCCCTATCTATTCAAGTACTCCTCCATCAAAAACCAGACCCATGCCTTTGTAAATTTTGCCAAAAATGAAAAATTTGAAAATCGCTGGAAATGGTAAGGATTGGTCCTTTCAATCGCTGCGTCGAAATTTCACCCCCCGGTCCATTTCAAGTGAGTTACGCCTGTTTTCCTTGGACCGGTTCGCCTGCGAGGTAGGCAGCCCATCGTACGCTGACCGCCAGATTAGACCATTAGACCACCCTGAAAACGCAAGTTTCTGTGGACAGGGGTGGTTTCTGACGGAACCAAAGGTAGTTTTGTGGTCCACTGGGTCACCTCTGCCTCTGCCGTTTTGACTACTTTTCCGTCCAAATCCGGACCCATCACTTTTCGCTAAAAACACGAGGGCTATTTTTGCCTTTGTAAAATTGTCCAAAAATTAAAAACGCCGAAAATATTTGGTATTGGTCAGACTGAATCCTCTTTCAATCTCTGCGGCGAAGTTTTACGGCGTCGGGCCATTTTAAGTGAGATACGCCTGTTCTTTTGTGTTTTTCTTTTTTGTTTTTTTGGACTGGTTTGCCTGCGAGGTAGGCAGCCCATCGTACGTTGACCGCCAGATTCAAAAGACCACCCCTTAAAACTCAAGTTTCTCTGGACAGGGGTGGTTTCTGGCGGAGCCAAAAGTAGTTTTGTGGTCCCCTGGTTCACCCCTGTCGATTCGACTACTTTTCCGTCGAAATCCGGACC
>NW_026267471.1:230224-230707 GCF_000697945.3 Frankliniella occidentalis
TTTGGCCGAATCGTATTTGTCGTGGGAGTGTCATCGGCGTGCTCGGGAGCCAGAAATAGGTACGTTAAAATAAAATTTGTAGTTTGGGCTGGGATTTCATCCCGACAGGGCAGCTTATCACACTTCTGGAACCAAAATCACTGGAATGACACATGATCTGTGCAGAGGTAAAATGTCATTTCAATTCAACAAACTATTTTTTTTTCAGTATGGTTTTTATTGCTTTGTCTTTGATGTTTAATAAACATATCTTGAAATTCATTGTAATTGGCATGAGACAGTTTTCAATTTAGTTTTTACAATAGCTACAAAATTCTGTTACATATTAGAAGAGTTAATAGAATTTTGAGGACAATTGAGTATTCTTGACTTCAACAAGCATTTTTACAATACTGAAACAAGATAATGACAAATAAATACAACTTTTCATGAACAAAACAATTGAGAAAGGGAACTATCAGTACACATACTCACTCATTGAAG
>NW_026267471.1:231544-233394 GCF_000697945.3 Frankliniella occidentalis
TGTTTTTCTCGGACCGGCTCGCGCGCCAGATTCAAAAGACCACCCCTTAAAACTCAAGTTTCTCTGGACAGGGGTGGTTTCTGGCGGAACCAAAAGTAGTTTTGTGGTCCCCTGGTTCACCCCTGTCGATTCGACCACTTTTCCGTCGAAATCCGGATCCATCAATTTTCGCTAAAAACACAAAGGCTATAGCCTTTGTATATTTTGCCAAAAACGAAAAAAATAAAAATCGCTGGAAATGATTGGAAATGGTCTAGGAGAGTCGCTGTTGACCTTCTCTGTCGAAATTGCGTGCTTCCTGGCTCTTTAACATCCTGTTTCTTCGACTAAAACTGCCTCTTTGGTTTGTTGCAGGAAGATCGGCCTGGAGGTGTTTCTGTCCTGGACATCAGCCGTGCAGCCCATGGAATCATCAGATTTAAGTTGAGTTGGTGTCACAGTGGTAACCGTTGGTCCAGTTATTTTATCTACCCCCCTGTAACATCACCCACATTGTGGAAGGGTCTAGCGGAGCCGTTCCGCTCAACGCTGTGGAGTCAGCGGACCCCTTGCATGGGGACAATACGTGCAACGCGTGACCTCACTGCGTCAATGAGGGGGCTGGACGTGTCGCCCTAAGCCGTCCAAAAAAACCTCCCCTCCCCCTGCCCTCCTCTCGGCTGCGGCTGCTGTGGAGGTAGTAGTAGGCTGCCGCCGCTGCTGCGGGGGCTGTGGGGGTAGTAGTAGTGGTAATCCTACTGCTGCCACTGCAGCCGCTGCATCAGAGACGTCTGTGACGTCACTGCGGTAGTTGTGGCTGTCTGCTACTACATCCACAGTTACTACAGCTTCTAGCTAACTAGGTGTAGGAAATCAAGTAAAATATGTCAGATGTAGTGATTTTCTATTCTTTATTGTTTCAAATCATTTACATTATAAGAGTAAGTCTTCCTCAAGTAGCTGGCTTGTTTCTGCTGGTGACTTGGAGCGAATCTGAATACCTGAAAAAGAATGAAAAAAATCTAAGTTAAATTCAAATTCTCAGTTCAACTCAAACATGTTCTGGACCATATGTATCACTGTAATGCCAACTCATCGAATGAAATTCTATGTTACAGGTGGCCAGCATCAAGTCCAGGCATATCCCTATGGACAAGAAACAGCATCACTTCCTATTTTACTACGACTGTACCATACAAATGAAATAAATAGCAGCATTACTGTCAAAGATTACTAATGATTTGCCTCCAGTTCCGCACTAAAATTAGAACACAGCTATATATTTTAGGCTCAAGTAATAAGCCGTATATATGGAATGAGAATAAGCAGTAAAGAAATGGCAAGTTACCCACAAATAGAAACAATACCAAAATAAACTTTTACCAGACATGACTACCATAAAAATACTGGCATTTTAAGTTAACATCACATTGAAAGTCAAAACTTACCAGATTCATTCCTGCGATCATGAGAAAAAGGAGCGATTCCTTCTGCTGTGTGCTGCGACGCCAACTCAGCATACTGCAGGTGACACATAGGCTGCTTTGCTGATGTCCAAGTCAGGTCACCTCCAGGCCAATCTTCCTGCGACAAACCAAAGACGCAATTTTATAGTCGAAGAAACAGGATGCAAAAGAGCCAGGAAGCACGCAATTTCGACAGAGGAGGTCAAAGGCGACTCTCCCAGACCAATTCCAATCATTTCCAGCGATTTTTATTTTTTTCATTTTTGGCCAAATTTACATTTGTGTTTTTAGCGAAAATTGATGGGTCCGGATTTCGACGGAAAAGTAGTCGAATCGACAGGGGTGAACCAGGGGACCACAAAACTACTTTTGGTTCCGCCAGAAACCACCCCTGTCCAGAGAAAC
>NW_026267471.1:233444-237566 GCF_000697945.3 Frankliniella occidentalis
GGGGCGCGGGGGGTGGAGGGGGCGTTGTTTACCACGAGCCGAGCGCGCCCGACCGCTGCCAGGCCCGAGCCCGGGACCGGGGACCGGCCGGCCGGCGGCACGAGGCGGCACGCTAGGCACGCCGTCGCAGCCTGGCGCTGGCCACGAGAGTCGCATCGCACCACCACCACTCTCTACAGATAACCGTCGTCGAGAGACATTTAGACAACATTTTGGGGAACATTCCGTCATTTTCCTCGTGTCCGAGAGAAAGGGAGAGAGAGAGAGCGATACACGGGATGTGAGATGGAAACGAGACACAAAGGCTGGCAGAAGCGTCGTCGTCGTCGTCGTCGTGAGTCACCCGCGCCGCTTCATCACGGTATCGAGCTCGCCTCGCCGGGGCCGGCCGATGTGAGAAAGAGATGGGTGTGTCGGCGTGGCGGAAGTGTCGGTCGCGACAAAGAAAGTAGTGCCCCCGTCGCTCATCTTATTTCGGAAGCAGGAGGGAAGTCCGGGGCGCTCGTCAACTCCGGAACTCGACAAAAAAGACTTCTCGACTATAGTTTATGCCTTTAGGGATCACACCACACCACAACGGCGTTATGCCCTTGCTGTTGTCACATGAAAGACATCGACGAGAATCCCATACAACTCTATACAACATACCTCATTAAGAATAAAAGAAATTTGAGACACTCGACAGGTGGCTTTTGTCCTTGTCGTTATTCTAAAAAGTCCCATTGCGCAGGTACATGTTAATCTTTACCGCCCCAAACGAAGGTTAAAGATATGCGACGGGGCGCAGGTGTTTGAACCCCCTTTCGGACTCTCGCCCTCACCTTGTTGCTCAATATTTCCATTTTGTTGACTCTCGTTCAAGTGTTTTATTTGTCGTAGGGGCGCGATAGGCAGGCGATAGTCCTAGTCCTGCTACGCCACGCGAGTGTTCGCGAACAGCAGCGTTAGTCAGCTGATTGGCTAGGCAAATGCGTATTCTGCTGAATCGCGAAAGTTGAAGGTGATGTAACTAGAGCAAAGCGGTATTGACAGTATACAAAATAGGGGACAAAACAGAATGGAATATGTGTAAGACATCGTGGGCGATTTTTTTTTTTTTTTTGCAAAAACGTATGACTCTTTTATAAAAGCTGGGTCATGTTATTTATCTCGTTTGGCTTTCCACTTTTTCTGAGTGGCGCGGTTTTTTGCAACGTCCTGTTTACCGATCAACCGGTGAGACGTCGTCGTGATTCCACAAAAAAACCTGTCACCAACATCAAGAGAATCAACAGCGCCCACACATGTTGTTTTTACGCCCTTTCCCCGTGTCCCGGTGGCGGTATTGCGCGCAGGATTTAAAACCTTGTTTTCAGGAAGCTGAAAGCTTCAGCGGGGGAGCTCTTCACTTTCTTGGCACATGTTTGACGGGCCGTTTCGCGAGAGCGTTTCGCATGCTGCCCGGCCTAGGGCGCGCCATGTCCATAAACTCTGACATGTGCAGAACAGACACGTATAAGCAGCAGCAGCGTCCATGGGCGCGCACAACTGGGGCACAACTTCGCACAACTTGCACCGCCGTGGCACCGCCCAGCTCACCCGCATGCAGTCGCAATCCTGGGCTGGGCCCATCGCTATTTCCGCCCCTCGACCATCCATTTTTTGGCCGATGTGTGACCGATTCGCCTACCTCATGGTGCCTGCTGAACGGCTTGCGACGCGGTGGTGGGCAGCAGAACGCACCCCCGGGGAGCTCGCGGTGGGGCTGACGCGGCTGACGCGGCTGACACGACGCGGGGCCGGCTTGACGGCGCTGTGCTGGGGGCAGCAGAGGCGCTGGCCGGCGGGGCTCGGCGTGCACAGCGTGTGTGCCCGGCGCGGGGTGCACGGGAATCTCGACGAGAATAGTTGGGGTCCGCGCGTTGTGCAAGCCGCGCGCTCTCGGCCCTGTCTGCTCCCAAGCACCCGAGCGGAGCAAAGCGGAGCGGAGAGCCGAAATACTCGAGCCCGCCATCATCATCCCCCACGAGAAATAAAACGAAACTGCACCGGGGCGTTGCCCCCCCCCCCCCCCGGAATGTACCGGGTGGCTTCAGTGGGACGCAGCAGTATTGCGGGTTTGCATAGCCTCTCGGGGCGCAGGGGTCGCATGACGCCTTACGGGCGTATGGAGTTAGGCAAAACCGCAACACTGCGGCGGTCGCGTTCGCTTTCATACACCTGGTACAAGTTCAAAGAGGGTTAAGACGTTTACATGAACTGAATCACCCACCCATCGGGTCGGACGTCAGTCCGTGACCGGACCAGGTTTCCTGTTCATCAAATCAGTCGCAGCGGCTGCCGACACCGGAACAAAGTCCCTCCCAACGTCTCGCGCATAATTCTGTTTTGTTTTTGCGAATGCTTTGCGCCGTAAAGTAATTCTGTTTTCCTGCGACATGCAGTGCACACTCGAGGCGCACGCTGCAGCGGCGTGAGCGATGACCTCGTCCCTTTGTGAACGAGGCGCTTCAGGTTGTCTTGCTCTGTGTGCTGCAGGTATTATCATCACAGGTTTTATTTTTCATCTACTTGACACCGTTGATAAGATAAGCCCCCTTTCGCGCGGTGAGAAAACACCTCCGCCCGGGCGGGCTACTCGGCAGCCGCACTGCGCCCCATGGCGCGGATACCAGTTCTGGGTACATCCGGCCTTCAAAGTATTCCAACGGTTAACGTGTCCACGTCCTCACCCCTCATCCTGCCGCCCTGCTGCACCACGCGGCTATGGGAGCGGAGCGGAGGAAAGAAAGAGTGGATCTTTTCAGCCCTTCTCGCTCTTTCTGTCTCGCTCTCGCTCGCTGTCTGTCAGTCTTGTGTCGCTGCCAGGACATGAGGTCAGCTATACATTTCCCGGGGGGATGGCTGGCCTGGCCACACTGCGTGCCAGCACCCTCCTCGCCCCCCCCCCCCCCCCTCCCCCTCGTGTGGCCCCCCCCCCCCCCCTCCCCGCCACGCCCGCGACACGCGCTGGGCACGCGAGGCTGCGAGGAGAGCATGGCAACACGCGCGGTCCCGCCTAGGGAAGGGTGGATTATTTCCACGGGAGGAGGGTTTATCATCCCATAAACTTTATCACCTTCAGCGGCAGCAGCAGAGGATCCAGGCAGGAGTGCAGTCGCACTGTGCAGCAGCACATGTCGCACACAAGCGACGTTTGTGTGTGTATGTGTGTGTGTGTGTTTTCGCCGCCCCTGTTTACATGCCATACGGGCAGACTGCGCACTTCCTGACGTCCGCACGGATTCGGTTCCAGTCACACACACCACAGGCCCCACGGGCCGAACGCTGTCGGGCCTTCCACGGAGCGGGCGGGCGCCGGCGGCACTTGTTTACCACCGGCCCCCAGGTGGGACTTTGGGACTTGCACTACGTGTGCGAAGTGGGTGGCGAGGCGTGGCGTGGTGGGGTAACAGCTCGAACGGGGTAAGCAAATCCATACCCCTCCACCTCTCCCCCTCCCCCCCTTTCCCTGGCCCCCAACGCCCGCTAAAAGTTGGGAACAAGGGGCCTATGGTTTGACACCATGTGACGACAGCTGTTTTATACCTTTCACACGACATGCAACGGAACGCAATTTCGATTGTTATTGTTTTGGAAGGGCGAACGCGGCTGTCTGTAAAGGACATCATTTTGACAAAGATTGCTTATTGACGCCTGGGCAATGACCCCGTCTGTCGTCTCGTGTAGAAATTTTGCAATTGTAAGACTATACTTTAATTGAGCCTCAGGTCCCACGACACGTTCGCAATATTTAG
Source organism: Frankliniella occidentalis (assembly GCF_000697945.3). Lineage (NCBI taxonomy): Eukaryota > Metazoa > Arthropoda > Insecta > Thysanoptera > Thripidae > Frankliniella > Frankliniella occidentalis. Next base: position 237,221 of record NW_026267471.1, read on the forward strand.
AGTGACTCGACCTCTGCTACCAGATCTGCGCGCTGCTGCCTTTGTGCAGAGGTACTAGTTCCAAAACCGAAAAGTTTGTTGGTCACCCACAAAGTGCGAGTCTGCTCCCGCTTTTGCTTCTCCTCAACGGGCTGGCGGGCGGCGGAGGTGCGGCGGTTCCGTCCGCCACCGGCGCTGCGCGGCCAGGCCGCCGCGAGGGGCCTAAACGCGAGCCGGGCCGTGGCGAGCCGGGCCGCGAGCTCCGCGCCGCGGCAGCCGAGCCCTGCCGCCCGGCCAATGGGCGTCCGCGCAGCCTCATGTTGTTGTTGAGCACGCGCTGAGCACGTGGTGCCCCCTCCCACCGCCC
>NW_026267471.1:241218-241875 GCF_000697945.3 Frankliniella occidentalis
AGGGGAGGGGGGGAGAAAGGAGGGGAGGGGAGAGGGGTGACCTCCAATGACATGGAACCCCCCAGCTGAACAAAACAATAACACGAGTGACTAAGTGCAAACAGCATTGGGGGGCCTCAACTCGTGCCGGTGCGGCGTGTGCATAGGAAAAGAAAATACAGTTCGGCCCGGTGGTGGTGGTGGTGGTGGGGGTGGGGGGTCGCCTCCTTATGGCAATGGAAGACAGACAGGCAGACAGACAGACAGACAGACAGACAGACAGACAGACAGACAGACAGACAGACAGACAGACAGACAGACAGACGGGGAGGGGGAGGGAGAGTACAGTAATTTAGCATGGCGTTCCACCAGCCATAGCCAAAGAGTCGGGGCTGCAACTTCAACTTCACGGGGGAGGAATAACTTCACCGGTCGCAAACCCGCGGAGGATTTCGTAAACAATCATTCTCTGCTGCGTTCACACCTTCGCAACTCAAAAACAAATATGCGGATATTGTCGAAATTGTGGCAGAAAGGACGGGCCGGTCAGGCCGGGGACGACACGGCTACTGCGGCTGCGGACGAGGACGACGAGGGAGAAATGAGACGTGGGATACAAGAGAGAAAAGAGAAGGGGACACGATGAGCTTTGGGAGATGGAGGGAGACAGAGGGGGGG
>NW_026267471.1:241925-249419 GCF_000697945.3 Frankliniella occidentalis
CGGGCGCGTGCTGCGAATGTGATACAGTGTTATCGGCGTGCAGCAGCTGTGGCCCCCGCGGCCGCGCCCATAGCACCGCGAAGCACCCCTGACCCCACAAACGGCCGACCCGGAGCCCTCGCCGCCCGACAGCCCGCCGGTCGGCGACCAATTGGAGATTTCGCCCGCGATTGCTGTCAGACGTGTCTGCTGCAGCGGTATGACCTCAGCCGTGATGTCGTTTGCAGTGGTTGCTGCTCCTTCTCGACCAAGCAGAGTTTTCTCCTTTTTGGACTCGGACACCGGTCATGCGGCGGCCGTTTCGCCCCGTGTCGGTCAGGCGGATCGGCGGCCGCTGGCGGCGTGACTCGCGGCGTGGCTCGACCCTGCACGTCGGGGGGGGGGGGGGGGTGACCAAGGGCTTGCTACTACGGTGGCTCCGCACAGAGCTTTAGTACATATCCGTTCTTGTCGCACTCATCGGTGACTAGAGTTAGCTGGAGGAGAAGACAAGCCATTGTGTGGGATATCAGACTGCTAGCCTGCCGACAGAGCGAGACCTCTCCGAGCTGCAAGCAGTGTTAAAAGTGGTCGAGTCTGTCCTGTTTTCTGCATTCCTCGCTTCCGTTGCTGGGCTGGGCAGGGGCGCGGCCTCGCTCCGCTGCTGCCTGCCGCTGAGCGAGTGAGGTAGGCCCTGGGCTAGGAGAAGGGGGGCGCAGTGGCGCGGCCGGGGAGGGGGCGGTCGGAGCAACGGGGGTGGGTGGAGAGGAGTGGGGGGAAGTGGGGGGCTCGCAGACACGCGGGCGGCGCGTGGTCACCCCTTCCACAACCCGACCTCCTCACCCTCACCCCCTCGAGCTGGGCGCCCTGCCAACCCACGCCGCGCCCCTGGTGTACTGCAGGTCGCAGGCCGGAAGGAATCCCCCACCAGCTTCACCCGCCCCACCGGCCCTCCCCGCCGCCCCGCCGCGCCCCACGGGCCCCACGCAGCCACGCCGCTGTGCGTGAGACTGGTTTCCATGGCGAGCGGCCAGCTCATGGGATGGGTCATGCCGATACGCCTCACGCCCGACCCCATGGCAGCCGGGTACACTGTGGCCAGGCCATGCCCGCCCCGCCCCGCTCCCCGGCCGCAGTATTTTTGGGAGCCATCCTCGCGCCCGCGCCTAACGCCCATGAGTGGCCGCCGTGCACGCCTCGACGGGCTGCTCGCGCGGTCGCGGTCGTCCGGGTTGCTGCGGAGACCTGGTGGTGCCATCGGACGATCGAGGGAGAGGAGGGAGGGATTTGAAGCGCGCGGCACGGGGGCCGAGAGGCGGTGCGGCCGAGCGCCGTGAGTGCTTGGCGATTATAGTGATGAGCTGTTCATCAGGGATACATTTTAGGCGACAATGGGTGGAAAAGTACAGAAAGTACCCTGGATATGACTTTGCCACCCCTCCCTCCCTCCCTCCCTCCCTCCCTCCCTCGCTCCGCTCCCTCCTTCCCTCCCTCCGCAAAAGATACTTGTTTCAATTTAATTACTGCAAGCAACCAGAGCTGACGCGACCCGTGGTGGCCACTGGGCTGGGCACGCGGCGCTCACTCTGGCGGTGTGTGCCGCCCCCCGGCCGCCCCGCCCTGCCAGCTGTGCGGCGCGTGGCCCCCCGGGCAGCACCCCGGCGGGGCGCTAATAAGTGAGGCTGCAACTCCCGCGGCGCGGTGGTGCGCGAGGTGAGCCCGACTGAGTGACCGAGCTGTTCGTTCGAGGCGGAAGATGAGGGCACGCGCGGAAAGCCGCGAAGAGGGGGTTTTGGGCCACTTTGAAGATGAGCGTTCTAACTTCCGCCTCATTTTTTGAGGACGAATCGGGGCCCGGCCAGCCGCCATCCTTGGTAGCCGTCTTAGCGATTTGTCCCTAATTTTTCCGTAAAAATTGGAAACGTTCAAGAGGAAAAATGGAAAACATTGAAATAATTTCATGAGAATTAGAAAAGAAAAATTTGTTTGGGAAAACATTCAGAGAAAATAATTTTTGTACTTTTTCAAAATTCCTCCAAAATACCATTTTGGAAAATAAAAATTCCCCGGCCGGATCCCGCTGGTCTGGTGTTGGGAGCGCCACTGCCGCTACCGGGCCCGTTCCCCGCTCCCAATGGGTGTCCTTGGGCCGCGCGGGACAGAGGCGAGGCTCGGCGCGGCGTGGCAACTGTGCGAACCTAGTGATTGACTGACTCACTGACGACGCCTATTCTCCCCACTGAACGTCAGTGTCGCTCATGAGCATCTTTATTATTATATCTCTTTTTCATGCTTCACGTTATTGGGACATTGTTTCAGAAAAGTAACAGCTATAGCAAATATTTGTTGAAACATTCTCGAGATGACACAGGTTTTCACAAACAACATAGTTACTTTCGATAAAATGGAAAACTTCTTGTTATATGACCACAAAATGCATTAGTGTGGATTCAGAGTTCACGAAACGCAGGCGTTATTTTCACGCCAGGCGTGATTTTCACGCTTCCTAAGCTTCACGCAGCCAATCAGGGATCGACTTTCATCACGCCGGGCGTGAAAATCACGCTTTGCGTGAGAATCACTGTCGCTTTTAGGGAACTCTGAATCCACCTTTACTAAACAATACATTCTGCCGAATAAACAGTTGTTGGTTCTTGAGCAAAAAAATAAATAAAAATAAAATGTTGTGATTTTACAATAATTTTTGTAACACAACCAACAAGATCATTACATAAACAATATTATCCATATTAAAAATTAACAAGAAATTTGCTGCTACTTTACAACTTTATTTTTACAGTAATACACACGCGCACTCTTCGTTTCACGAATACCTTTGCCCCCACTTTGTCCACTCGTCACCACTGTACTGTTCTATGATGCTCAATAGCTTTTCAGTCCTGTCAACAACCGCCAGGCCAGACCAGGCCCAGCCCAGCTGTTGTTGTTTTGAAGCGCGCGCGAAATGCCCCCCGCCCACCGGCCCCCTCCGACGTGCTGGAGAGAATCGCAAACAAACAGGATCCTCTCCCCTTCCCCCGTCTGTTTTGCACTAGTCCTCGTGGCGTGGGCTGGTGGGCGTCGATGGAGTCTCCTCCATCCACCGGCGAGTGGCGCGAAGCAAAGACCCGACGCAGTTTGAGGCCCGAAACCGAGCCGAATTGACTATCGGCCGGGTATCGGCTGACGGTCGAGTCACCAACTGCAAGCGATCGGCCAAGGAGTCGAAAGGTACATTAAACCGATTGCGTTAAGAGCGTGTCCTCTCAGAGAGTGAGAGACGAGTAGTGGCAGGTGGGCGACCCAGGCAGCGGGAGGGGGCGAGGCAGGATGAGGACGCCGATAGGACAAGAAAGTCCAAGGTTTGAAAGGATACACGAAAAACGACCGGCAGTCACGCATGGTGCGCGTGATGCACAAGTGCGCGAGGATTCCGTCGACGACCGTCGGGGCGGCGAAGGGTGGTCAAAAATATGGACTTAGCAACAGCAGACAATTTTCTGTTCTTGCGGTAGACGCTGTCGATGTACTTTACGAATGTGATGTGATGCGTGGGCAGGTGAAGGTTAGGGTCGAGTCGAACCGGGGGGAAAGGGGGGGGGGGAGGTTCTCACGCTTGCCGGTCGACCGGCCGGCACCGTGAGTCAGAGCCTAGTCACAGCGAGCACGACACAAGGAGCGGCGTCCCCAGTGCCAGTATCGGTGGTTCAAATGGCCGTTCAATAATCCACCAAACAAGCTTGTTCCACGTGCAACCCCCCCCCCCCCTGCTTCTCACATTTGAAAAAGTAATATTTTTCATTACAGGCGTTGTTTATTTTGTTGTTTTGAACGTGTTGTAGAGACGCGGACAATGCGACAGGCGCCATAAAATGAAGATGAAGCGGTCTCGAGTTTGTCCACGTTGACGACGACAGTGAAGATCCTCCTCGCTCTTCCTGCCCTGCCTGTGGAATAATCGATAGGAATTTGATACGTTTATCGATGCCAATCTATCTATCTCCTAAATGACAAACTTTGTAACGAAAAGTCTCTCCGCCTGAAGCGGGTGTTTGCGCGGCCGGGGCGATCGCAGGCGCGTGCGGACGCGCGTAGCTCTGCGCTAACCAAGGCCACGCCGCCGGTCCTAAGTGGCAGAGAGAGCGAGAGAGAGAGAGAGAGACAGAGAGGGAGAGAGAGAAAGAGCAAGCGATAAAGAAGCAACCTGCTGCCGAGCGCGGTAGCTGTGGCCTGTGGTGCGAGCGGGTGTTGTGGACCCGAACAAACAACCGTCTTAGCGCATTGAACAGCGTGCGGTTCGGCGGACGAGTGGGAAAACAACAAGTCCTGGTCGGTCAACGCTGAAGACGCCAGGCCACCTTACACTATGACGTTATAATGAAACGTAATCCTGTGCAGGGAGACCAGCTGCCGGACCTGCCTGTAGTAATAGCGGTACATCGTAGTCTGCCGTCGCCCGTCACTCGCGCCTTGTGGGCTCGTGAGTAGGCAGCCCTCCCGAACCCGTGTGTTGCAGAACAGTCTACCAAATCAAAGTCAGGGGTCTGCAAGCAAACTTTTCATTTCCTGTGTTTGCAAAACGCTCTCTTTGCGCGCCTAGCTTTCAGAACGACCATACCTTCGAGAAAATGGCTCCGTGTTGCTGTCGGTCACACACCGCCGGCCCATGGAAGTGTTGTAGCTGTAGCATCCCTTATCGAGCGGGCACTCTCGCTCCGGGTGACTGACTCTGCGGCTCCAGTTCGACAACCCCCCACCAGAGAGGTCGGGGCGGGGACGAGATGAGATGGAGACGGTGACCATCATCGCACAAATAACTCTCGTTTCAAAGAAAACGCGCAGAAAGGAGAGAGGGGGAAAAGGGAAATAAAATACATAGAGGAAAATGACGACGCGGTTAGGTGGCGTGTCTTTGTGCCCTTTTCCGCTGCAATTTCTAATAAAACGAGGCTTCGCGTTTCTTCGCGTGGGCGGAGCTGAAAGAGGTTGCGCGGCATCACGAGAAATTTAAATTTTACAAAAAGTATTTGCAAATTCTTTTTTTAAAATTCGGGGTAAATTTTACCAAATTCATTTGCAAAATAGTTCATTAATTTCCAAAATAAAATGCTGAAAAAGTTTTAATTTTTTTTTGAAAAAATTCTGACTCGAGAATCCTAAGCCGCAGCCACCATCGACCCGGGCGCCTTCTGTTCGGGCCAACGGCCGTCTGGACCCGGCTAGGCTGCATTATTCACATGCTTGAGTCGCGGGCTCTGCAGGGTCAAAGAACGTCGCCAGCGTCGTCGGGGGCATCGGGCGTCGCCAGTAAAGCGAAGTTCTGTTCGGCAGCAGAAGGGAGAGCAATAAAATACAGTTTGTTGTACACGCAGTCAGCGCCCGTGACAGGGGAATCAGTATTCGCGGATTGTAAATCAAACAACTGCGACCCACCCGCGGACCGGACGGACGGCGCCAGTGGGGGGCGCTGGGGTCACACGTGGACGTCGGGAACGTCGTGGTGATCCCTCTGAACTACCCGGGGCCCAGCGCGTACCACCGGCACCCTGATTCCTGAAACACCAAATACTCCCACTGGAATCACGGCCGAGAACGCCTCGAATGACATGGATCACAACGTCTAACACCTTTCTTTCTGCTGGAATGTAGACGTGTTTTATTGGATGGGTTGAGCGAGATACTGTATCACCCCACCCCTCCCCGCCACGACCAGCCACGTGTATGATCCTCTCGCGAAACAAACAAGTCGCTGGGGCGTGGCGGGGGCGGCTCACCACGAGGCGGGCACACGGCAAACATCTCGTCAATTACTACTAGCACCACCGTGTCGAAGAACAGTTAGCTGTTGCCGCACGTGAACCCAACAAAGATGGTGTGTAAAAGGGCAGATGGCACAGTGTCCAGCTCCAGAGAGCAAATGCTCCAGCGAAACGCGGCCGCTGCTTACACGATGGCGTATGAAGCGGAATAAAGCGCGGTCGACCGCCCCCTGGCCGGCCGGCGCCGTTTCTCCACCGGATCAAAGCCGCTCAAGTGTATCGGTCGCCACTTTCTTTTCTGTTGGCAATAAGTTGAAGTTGGCAGTGGTAGGTATCAGCGGCAGCAGCAGCAGCGGCAGCAGAATATCGCGGCCAGCTGGCTACGCGGAGCAGGCGCGGCGGGGCGGACACTCCCACCGGGAGGCGGGCGGCCATTGGTCCGGCAGCAGGCGCGGCTCTCCCACCCGGACCCAAGGGCGCTCGGGCGCTCTCCCTGGCGCGGACTGTACCGGCCGATATTCCAGTCAAGTCGCATAGACTGTCGCCCGCATCGACGAGACGTTTCGCGCTGCCCAGTCTGAAATTGAAAACGATTTGACGTCGGGATGGGGCGGGCGGGGAGCTTCGGGTCGCACGAGGACGGCGGCGGGTGCAGTGCGACCGTGGTGCACCGTGGTGTGTGAGGTGTTGGGTGTGAGGTGTGAGGCTCCAAGCCGCACGGGCTGGGCCGGGTGTCAAGTGGGAGGCCTGTTAGCGCGCGCGCGGGTACGTGTGCACGGGTGCGGGCCGGGGCCACGGGGGTGAACCACCCCGAGTAGGAGGTCGACCGTGAGAGCGAGGCGCGGGTACAACTCGGGAATGTCCGAAACGTGCACAGCAGGGGCGGGTGACGACGGCGCCTCCCAGACACCCGCGTCCCTCACGCTGCTCGGTGGTGCGGCCCGACCCGAGGCCACGCGGGCCGCGGACGAGACGTGCTGCTGCAGCGACGACTGCAGCTGACGTTCACCACCGCCGCCATCACAACTTCTCCTCCCCCCCGGGCAGCCGGCAGGCGCCGGTCTCGGCGGGTCGTAAAACTTTTCCACCCTCGCTCTTTGGCTGAAAGCTTTGCACAAAAACGTTCTCACGGTCACTTTGTTTTTCGTAAACAAGCCGGCGGCGGCGGCAGCAGTGCTCGGATAAACCTGTCCGTCCTGCCGAGCGAAAGCCGAAAGCTAGAGTGAGTGCATTTGTCTTTTGTGTTCTCTCTCTTCTCGGTGAAGTGCGAGTAGTTGGTCATCCCGCTAGCGCATCGTGTCTGCTGCTGCTGACAGTGAGGGAGCGCCTGGTGGGTAGGCAACATTGGGCCGGCGAGACTCGTGGGGCGAGCGGGCGGCCTACCCCACGGCGCTCCCTGGCACCAGGTCAGGTTAGCCAAGAGAAGCCCTACCTGCCAGCCTGCAAACGCACGCACGCACGCACGCAAACCTCATCGAGTCACACAGGACGCACAACAACTACTTTCCAGTTCATTCCGCGATAGGTCCCCGTCATTCACCTTCATAAAGGAATGAGGGGAAAAGTGGAGGATCCCCCCAACTTAAAATCCGAACTCGCCGGCCTCGACGCGATGTAAACAGCCTCGCGCCTCGCGCCCGTGCACGCCGACCTCCTCGCCCCCCTGGCGCGTAAACTAGGTCGTTTACAGCCGTCGCCGAGAGGTTTCCTTCCGCGAGTTTGTTTGCGAAAAACAGCAGCAGGCCACACCCTCCCC
>NW_026267471.1:251609-259569 GCF_000697945.3 Frankliniella occidentalis
CTCCCCACCCCCTCGGCCCCCCGCGCTGCATCAGGTCGTTCAACCCGAGCGTGAACTGCGCACAATGCCCGGCGGCCTGCTCCTCTGCTGCACGGGGCCGCCACACGGTCCAGGCCGTGATCGTGATCGACCCGGAGGCCTCGGCACCATCGCGATCAGAGGCAGTTTCGTATAGAGTTCATTTCCTCTCTCTCTACTGTATACTTCACATCTATTTCATCCCAAATGCCGCGCCCCGGCTCAAAGGTGACCCCATCATCACCTCGTCCACTTAATACACGACGGGAGACGAGATCAAACGACCGAACGACACGCGTCGAGGCCGAGCCCGACGAGGCCTCGGAGAAGCTGATGTCGAGTATAAGCAAAGGGCGGGAGAGAGGACACCTCTTACATCCCTCCTCCTCCGCCGCGCCCCTAGCACTCCTCGCTCCGGCTCAGGTCGCTACGCCTCCCTTAGCTTCGCCCCGTCAGAGAGTCGACACGACGACACAACGTAGGTGCGGGCGCGGGCGTCCGTCGGAGCCCAGAAGCATTGTCACCGAGCTGCAGCAAGAGGGACGGCGAAACAAATGAGTGTTTCATCCCTCTCGCGCCTCTGGTTTTTCTTTCTATCATGCTGTCCCTCTCTTTCTCTCTCTTTTGTCCCTCTGTCTCTCTCGGCACCGCCAGTGCTGCAGCGAGATACAAACAGGAGCGCGGGGCAGACAAAGGCGTCGCGGACGCGGCCGTGGCGGCGAGGTGCGCGGGGACGGCGGGGGGTAGCGATGACGCCAACCGAACTCCAAAGCGACCCTCCCCTTCCCCGCTCACACCCCCCCGGGGCCGGGGGCCCGGGGCGGGGCGCAACACAGTGTGGCGCTTGGAGGACGGACGCGGGAAAGGAAGGGGAGGGGGAGGGGGAGTCGGTGTGAGCGACCCAGGGTTTGGTTAGGTGGTTAGATTTATCCACGATCAGCAGCGAAAACTGGAGCACTGTAGCTGGCTGCGCATACATGAAGAAAGACGTGCTTTTCAAACAACCCCTTCAGAGAGGATAACATTAATGCAATCGATTGATTACACCCCTATCACGACATTCGCTCGCATACGCCACATTATCGGGTCCTGCCCTCCGCCTTCAACCGCGATTCACCTCTAAAGGTTTACGGAGACGGACGGGTGCTCCTGGATGTGGAGCACCCGGGGTGAACGCACGCCACGACCTCGTAGCTCGCCAGCAGCACCGCCGCGCCGCGCCGCCCGAGCAAATGCGTCGCGCGGGGGACGCGCTCGAGTGGGTGAACGGGCCGAGCCGAGCCGCCCAAACGCGTACCTGAGTGTCCTGGACGTCCTGCGGGAGGTCCTGGGCAGGGCAGAGGGGCTCGCTGGGTCGGGCTCGGTGAGGCTTCTCTGGCGACGGCTTGGGCGGGCGGAGCTCTGGGCTGCGGCGCGGGCGTGCGGGGCGGACGTGCGCGGCAGAGTGGAGAGCGGAGGGCTTTGTGCGAGCTGTGCTCGCGGGCCGGGGCGGCGCTAGCGAAGCTTCTCCCGCTCCAGGACCTCGGCCCGGCCCACCCGCCGCGGACTGGGGGTGGCGGTCGGGGCGGGCGCGCCTGGAGGGGTGGGGCGGCTTGCGCGTGGCGAGCGCAGGGTGCTGGTCGGGGGGGCCTCTATGCGCACCGCCCCCCGCCAGCCCGGGGGCCCCCGCCGCAGGCCTCGCCACAGGCCCCGCCGCAGACAAAGGGCGCGCCAGCGGCGCCGCGTCCTCCGTGTGGTGTGTGTGGGCAGTGATCGTCGAAGCGATGGCAACACGAAACCCATCTGTTTTACCACTTTACGACTTCGCTTTGATTTACAGGACATATCAGAAATGGGTTATTTGCGTCTTGTATCGGGCTTCCCAGCCGCTATTAAAACCGTGGCGTGGAGCCTCCTTGACTCCGGGCGCTTGTTAGGCAACCAGCCCGCACGCCTGCATGGCGGGCTAGTATACTCCTCCGATCCACGGCGCTGGCCGCCCACCTTGTACGATCGGAGCGGAGGAAGTGGGCCGCAAACTTGTGTTTCCAATCGGGCGTCGCTTTGCACAGCACCGTCTCTCCCGCTCACCCAACTTGCATGCAAAGGGCAGCGAGAGAGACAGACTGAGCAAAGGCGCTGACCCAAGGCACTGATACTGCCGGTACACCAAGAATACGGATTTTTACAAACAAAACTGTCCTCGTTCTTCTCAAATATGGCAAAAGGGGATTCTCGTCTCGATCCAAGCACTGCATTTTACTGTATTTTCCTCAGTCTGGTCAAAATTATTTTTCCTGGTACGTCTAGTAACAACATCGCCCCCTCCCGTCTCCCGTCAGCCGCACGTGAAACCCGCCCCTGCTGCGACTGTCCTCCTGACCTGAGGCCGGTGGTCGTCACGCCGAGCGTGGTCCAGGTCCAGGAGGGCACGCCGCCGGCCGCGCCGCAAGCACCACCTGTTCACTTTGTTTGCGACGCTCGGCTCTGTTCGCGACTTCGCGACGCGACACGCGGAAGACGGCGGAGAGGTGCCGGGGAGCGCCATCTGGCGGCGGCGAGCGCACGGGCCGCGGCCGCCGGACATACTCCCGGCCGACAGGGACGGCGACGTGAGAGGTATGGCCGCGGCGAGGTGAGTGTAGGGATTTTAATTTTACAAAAAAATGATATTTTGGGGAAGTTTTTCAAGAATGTTTGAAAGATTTTTTGTAATTTTTCTGAACAAGTTTTCAGTTTTCCCCATTTTTTTTCCTGTAAAAACTTCTACTTTTTCCGGGACTTTAAAAGGGAAGTCTCAGTCACAAGCCGGCTTACAATCAGTCTGAATTTTTATTAATTACTTATCTAAAGTTTGCCCGAATGAAACAATGATTCATTTCGCGGTCCAAGATAAAAACAATAAAATTGCCTAGGACAGAAAAGAGAAGGAAAAGAAAGAGAAACAAAAACGGACCACATCGCTTATGCACAAACACAAGCACCCGCATTATAATGGCAAAATGCATACATTGAGCAAACATATCACATGTCCCAAGAGTGGACGGAAAGCATTAGAGCAGGCCATAACACACCCGCCTCATCCCAATCGGCAGGTGACCGTGACGCTGCCAAAAAGAACATTTTAAAACTGACACCAGTTGACACGCTCCGAGGACAGTTAATAACATTTGAGATCACTATCAAGTCATGCGTCAATGACAAACAAACAAGCAGTAGCAGAGCACTTCTTAAAAAATAAAAAATAAAACTAAGACTACTTCGCGACCCTACTCATTACAAGTCTCAAGTTTCGCATAAAAACGAAAAAAATAACAAAGGCGACGAAAAAGAGTCAATGAGGTAGTTGGTTACGATAAAGGCGTCACCGGGCACTGACTGTCTTATCTTGATGTCCCTGAGGAACACAAGGTCCTACGAGCCACGGCCACGCGTCAGCGAGCGCCGGAACGTCGGTAACGCCGCCGCGACTCCCCAGGATCACGACGTGTCGCTCTGGGTGGCTTGGGGCGCACCGTGGAACCCCTCCGCCTCGCTGTCGGCTGGCGCCGAGTACACGATCTTCTCGATGGCCGTGAGCACCGCCATCTTGAACGAGTTCTTTTGACGCGCCGACATGAGCGCCATGTCCGGCAGCAGGCTCTTGAGAAAGTTGAGGTCCGCCTCGTCCGCGTAAGTCTCCAGGGGGTCGCGTTTCCGCTTCTTCAGCGACGTGTTCAGCGAGCCGACCGTGCCTTCCATCACCTACACAGAGATGTCACGTGTCGTGATCTATCTCCCCACCCCTCTCTCCCTTTCCTCCACTCTCCAACACTCACCTGGAGGACAGCAGGTCCGTCGCCGTGGTCTGCCCAGGACGATCCGAGGCTGTTCTGGATGAGGGTGTCGTCCTCCACGGAACGCGAGTCACCGTCCGCGGAGGTCCCAGGGGGCTGGTCGTCGTCCACCTCGTGCTTCACCTCGTCAATGTAGTCCATGGGGTCGAAGCCAGAGTCCAGGAGGCCGTTGCTGCTCACGTTGCTGGGCCTTGAAGAAGCCAAAGGGAAAAGTGAACGCCACGGGCCACGGGAAGTGTACGGCGCGGGGCCTAGCGCGGGCACTCACGGCCGGGTCTTGGTGAAAGGCACCACGAAGTCCATGTGCTCGGCGAGGTAGTAGGGCTTCTTGGGCCGGAGGCCCTGGCCGTGACCCGCCTGCTGCTGCTGCTGCCGTAGGTGGCGGCACAGGCTGGCGCGCAGGTTCTTCCACCGCTCCTTGCAGTTGCCCACTATGAGGATACCGAAAGTGAGGAGGCGTCAAACAGAGGGATGACGGCGTCGGACATCGCGTCCAGGAGGGTCGAGTGCGGTCGCGCACCGCGGGACTCACCCGTGTCGCTGCACTCGAGCGCCACGCGGTGCCAGGCCTCGTCCTGCAGCTCCCGGCTGGAGTGGCCCGGCAGCGTGTAGTCGTAGAGGACCGGGTAGCGCTTGACGCTGGCCACGAACGCCATGTTCGTGATGGGGTCGTCCTTCATCCTGGGCAGCTGCATCCTCTTGCGCGGCGCCCCCGCCGGCTTGAGGGCGGCGGGGTTGTGAGGGACGCCGGGGTTGGCAGCGGCGGCGGCGTCCGCGTCGGGGCCGTCAGGAGGCGCGCCGCCGTCGTCGACCTGGAAGCAGTCGCTCTGGAGTGACATGGCGTTGGCGCCGGGCGTGCTGCAGCAGCGTGCCGTCGTGTTGCCGTCCGTATCCCTGCCACCCGCAGCAACAATGCACAACAGCGGCGCGACCCAAGCCAGGGCCGTGTGTCCTTTGTCGTGCGGGAGAGAGACGGAGACAACACAGACGCGCGGGTGGAGGAGGAGGAGGAGGAGGAGGGAGGAGGGAGGAGGGAGAGCGCGCGCGGCAGCGAGAGCGGGATGGGCACGGAGAGAAATGGGGCGAGAGCAGACCTCAAGCGAGTTAGCAAAATTAAGCAGTAAAGGCTGGATATGGTTTTAATTCCAACCTACACAGTCCACACAGTCACTCCCGGCCGCGCCCGGGATCAGGGCATGTGAACGACAATGTTGCAGACAAGCAAGAAATCGGCGATATCGAGATTGTCAGAACACCTGGTTATCGACGAAAGGGGTTCTAAAGTCGATATACCAGGTGGCTGGTGACTAACCACGCGCACTTTTATAGTTACACTGTACTCTGCCACATACATGCAGGCAGGAGTGCCGGCGTGTTGCCTTACCTAATCGCTCGGGCCGTAAGGCGCCGTGGTCAGCGATGATATGCAAACCAGTACGCACGCCTGTATGCGGTACAGTTAAACAGTAAAAGTGCGCGCCACCTGGTATTTTCACCGCGGAAAGAATAGAACCCTATCTACTTGGGGATATCGCCATCAGAGGGAGTTCAATTATTTCTGCGCTGATAGTACAGGTATTGACCGGGCGGAAGAGAAGATAAAGAGAGGGCAGGAGACGGGGAAAGAGAGAGTACCGACAGCAACCCCGGTAGGTGGTAGGTACCGCCCGCCCCGGGCCCCCGGCCGCCAGAGCCCCGAGCGGATTGCACCCCTATCCTCCCTCCTCCCCCTCTTCCCCTGCCGCGGAGCGCCGCGGCCGTGGCTGCGGGGTGTGACGTCACTGCCGGCGTGCGCCAGAGGCCAGGGCAGCGCCAGGCCAGGGGGAGGGACAGGACGGGCTCTGCGCCGAGCCGAGCCAAAACCGTAGCGCGGTGCCGAGTGTCCATCCGCCGGACCCACCCCTAGGGTGCTCGTCCAGGCTAAGACACCGCCACTCGCCACTCGCCGCGGCAGTTCTACAAATGACCAGGAATAGCGCATGCAGCGGGCAAAGCCGGCTCTTGGGCTTGGGTCGGGGCGACGCAGAGGAGGAGCAGTGCCCGTCGTTCGCTCATTCATACTTACGCGGGGGTCTGTCACAGCTGATCGGGCCGCGGGGTCGGGCGGGGCGAGGAGGGGCGGCGGGGAGGGGCGGACCGGTGCGTGCACCCCGCTCCTTAGGATGTGAACTTCATGCCTTCGCATACTCGCGGCATGGTTTTCTTAAGTGCGCTGCAATCGATAGGGTAATGACTATTAAGCAAACTATTTCGCACGACCCTTTCAGAACCCTGATCCCATTCAGTGAACAAAACAGCACAATGTTAGCGCCAGAAAGCATGAAGAAGCGTTACGAAGAAAAACAGGTTGCGCAACAACAGCATACTTGGGATATTGTAGAGCACAACCAAATTAGAACAGGGCCGTTATATGGGTAAATATGAGATCTAAAAAAGTATTTAGTGCACATCCTTACCCGCGCCTGTCCGTGTCAGGGCGCCGCGTTGGGGTGGCGCTGGGCGGCGCAGGCGACGTGGAGCGCGCTCCCTCCTGCGTCTGCTGCTCGTCCGCGACGCGTCACGGACGCGACTGAGAGGCAAGCGGCAAGCGGCGTGGCCGGCGGCCGGGGGCGGCCCGGGCGCGCGGGGAGGCGGGGGCGGCAGACGCAGACGGTTGCCATGGCGACGGGCCGGGGAGCGAGCGACACGACACGTCCCTGACACGTCAGTCACGGGACGCGACGCGGCAGGAGGCAGCGCGACGCGGTGCGGCATGCGGCGCGGTGAAGCGCAGGGCGCCGCGGCCGGGAGCCGGGACCTGGCGCGCCGCGCCCGCCGCTCCCTTCGCGCCGGCCGCGCCGAGGTTCCCGCGCTACAGGCCCGACCGCTGTCTGGCCCGACCCGACGCGCTGCTCCCACCCGATGCCGGAGCGCGCTCCCTTCAAACGCGTGCGGCTGACGTGCGTCGGGCGCGCCTGTTGCGCTCGGCTCGCTTGGCTGCACTTGCTCTGAGGCTCTCAAGGCTGCACTTTGTCGCGCTGCATTATTTGCATTTAACCCACTGCACTGCCCGCCGCTTCTTTGCTGCGCCACAGTCCGTAAATGTTACATTTGAACCAAAGCTCTCTTGAGCTTATTTAAACCACAGGTCTCATAAAAACGAACATGTGCTTATTTTTGGAGCTGTCTGAAATATGAATGGTGGTCCTAACAGAAATTTGTTTATAATGACTTTGTTTTGCCATGTTAATGACTTGACTTGTCAGAACTTAACTGTATCTTTACCGGCGTATGGAGGGAAGGGTGGCATATGTAAACAGGGCTGGCACAGGATTATATGACAATAATCAATTTTATTCATTCCACAGAAACATAAAATAAAATTAAGTTTTTTACAGCCACTTCTGAAGGAGTCATTAATGCAAAAAGAAGAAAATGAAGCATAAATGAATTCTCCAGATATGATAACGTGCCAAGACTTGCAGTAAAAATGTGTTTAAAAAGAGACATGTTTTTAAATTTTAGTACAACAATGGGAATCATAACATGTTACACAAAATGATACAGCATTATTTGGCTTCGACAAATTAATTCAAAACTGCAAATTAACACAATAATTACATGCGCTTTATTTTTCGGGCGCTACCGTAAGCGTGCTGTGGAACACGCCGTTTTGTTTTGTTTAAATTAAAAATCATTGGTCTCTATACCAAACATAAAAATCCTGCAGACTTTACAGAGTCTGCGCACATTTATTTCGAAGAGTGGCGTGTGTTTTTTATTTGAAAGAAAATACTTTCACAAGTTTCGTTTCTCGTGCGTTAAAATAAAAAAATGATGAGCGTTCAGTTTTGAGTCCTTGGGCAAACAACACGAGGCGTGCGACAAGGAGGGCGTGCGAAGCGAAGGTGAGGCGAATACGGCGAACACACAGATGGCTCTGTCGCGGTTGAGAACCGGTGCGGAGGACTGGCGTAGTGCGAGCAGAGATGGTAGACGGGACGCTGGCTGGCTGGCTGCCCGCACCACGACCGTCTGCTTCGCGCCGGCTACCATGGCGAAGAACTGAGGCGATTTTCTAATTTTTCTGTCATTATTTTCTGTGGTCCACCAACGTTTGCAAAGCACGCCATCGTTTGCAGAAAAAC
>NW_026267471.1:263255-268390 GCF_000697945.3 Frankliniella occidentalis
GGGGGGGAGAGAGACGGGCTGCTTACCGGTGATGTTGACGGTGAAGTTGCCCGTGGCGGTGCCGCTGTCGTTCTTGCACGTGAGCGTGTACATGCCCGCGTCCGACTTCTCCACCTCCTTGATGTAGATGATGAGGAACTCGTCGAACACGGTGAGCTTGACGCGGCCATCGTCCGGAACGGGCTTGCCGCCCAAGGTGAGGCTGATATCCATGGGCTGGTCGCCCGAGTAGAACACCTTGATCTTGGTGTTCTCCTTCTCGGGCAGGTTGAGCTCCGCGGGCATGCGGTCGATCCTGGGCGGAGCTGCACAAGGAGAGAGGCGATTAATCAATATGGAGAACTGGCGGGAAAAGTGAAAGCAAAGGTAACAGTAAGGGTCATTTGACGGCGGGGGTACTTACTTCCAACCTTTACCGTGCAAGTGGTCCTGACTGAGCCGCACGGGTTGCTGGCCTCGCAGGTGTAGTCGCCCGAGTCCATGTCCATGACCTCGTGCAGGATGAGCTTGAAGACGCCGTTGTTGTTGTCCTCCATGCGGAAGCGACCGCCACCCGACACGAGCTCGCGGCCGTTCTTGAGCCAGCGCGCGGTCGGCGTCGGCTTGCCAGTGGCCTCGCACTCGAGCGTGAGGGTCTTGCCGAGGCCGCCGCACGCGTTCGACAGCGGGCGCACGAACATGGGCTTCTCGCCGCCCACCACCTCGCAGATCTTGACCGGGGTGGTGCAGGCGCTGGGCTCGGAGCGGCCGGCCGCGTTGACGGCGTACACTCGGAACTCGTAGTCGCCCTGTTCGACCAGGTTGAGCGCGGTGAACTCGCAGTCGGCCACGTTGTAGTCGTTGCACTTGACCCACATGGCGGAGCCGAACTCGCGCTTCTCGATGATGTAGCCCGTGATCTTGCTGCCGCCGTCCGACTTGGGCGGCTCCCACTTGAGGTCGGCGTAGTTCTTGCCCACCTTGACGACGGTGGGCGTGTCCGGCGGCGAGGGCACGCCGAACTTGGGCTTGAGCTTGAACCTGTCGGAGCTCTGCGACGGCTTGCTGTAGCCGGCCGCGTTCTTGGCCTTGACCCTGAACTCGTACTCGTGTCCAGGCAGCAGCGTGTACACGGTGTAGTTGTTGTCCTTGACGAGGTAGTCGTTGGCGATGCGCCACGTCGAGTCGTCGGCCGGGTCGCGGAACTCGACCTTGTAGCCCTGGATGCGTGCGCCTCCGTCGTTGCGGGGGCGGTCCCAGGTGATGGTGACGTTGCCGGCCGCGTCCCAGTCGGTGACGCGGGGCATGCCTGGCGGGTCGGGCACCGTGAAGGGGAACTTGGCCGTGATGGGCTCGTCCATGCCCAGCGGCTCGGACACGCCGTACTGGTTCTCGGCGCGCACGCGGAAGCTGTACTTCTTGTTGGGCTCCAGGCCGATCACGTTGTAGTGGCAACCGCGCACGAAGCTGCTCACCTTCACCCACGACTGGAAGAGAGAGAAACAGACGGGCGGGGATTAGCGGGGCGCTGTGATCGGTGGCGTGGCCAGAGAAGGGTAGGGGTGGGATACTTACGCCGCTGAACGGATCCATCTTCTCCACCACGTAGTTGGTGATGGGGGAGCCGCCGTCGTCTGCGGGCGGCTTCCATGTCAGCGTGCACGTGTCTGGGGTGATGTCGCTCACGTCCAGAGGGCCGATGGGCGGCGTGGGCTTGTCTGAGGAGAGAAAGAGACGGGGAGGCGTTAAATCTCCAACCCACTTCACACGCTCTACCTTTCAAGAAACCGATGCATATCAGCGGATGGCATAAGGCGATCGCGCACTCACCCACGACGAGGACACGGCAAGTGGCAGAGTCCGAGCCCTCCGTGTTGTACAGCTGGATGGTGTAGCTTCCCGAGTCGGTGCGCTTGGCGCACTTGTTGGTAAAGACGGTCTGCACGTCGTTCGTGTCGAACTTGATGCGGTCGTCCTGGAACACCTCGTCTGAGTTGATGAGCCAGACGGGCTTGGGCCGCGGGTTGGCGGTGAAGGGCACGGTGATGGTGAACTCCTCGCCGGCGATCACAGTCATGTCGCGGATGCTCAGGTCGCTGGTGATCTTAGGCGCCGCTGTGGGTGAGAGAAAAGATTGTGAGCTACACTGTTGAGAACCGCCCCGGAAAATCAAAACCAAACGAGTAAGCAAAACTTACAGGGCGGCGAGCGGCAGCAGATGGGGTCCGAGGATGAGCTCCAGGGCCCCTGGCCGGCGGCGTTGACGGCCGCCACGCGGAACTCGTAGTCCCGGTGCTCGATCAGCCCGCTGATCCTGAAATCACACACAAAATTAACATTAACTTACATTGCACTCTTTCGAATGAGGAGGCATCCACGTAAAGAAATGGTGGCCTGTACTAACTTGTGGTTGAGGTCGGGAATGTGGGCGTGAGACGCCTTGGTCCACTTGTCCTCGCTGATCATCCTCTTCTCGATGACGTAGCCCGTGATGGGCGAGCCGCCGTCGTGACGAGGCTTGGTCCACGCGATGGTGATGGAGTCCTCCGAGCTGTCGAGGCGTCGGGGCGCTCCCGGCGCGCCGGGCACGTCGAACGGATGGCGCGCGCGGATCGGGTCCACGGTGCTGGCCGGGTCGGACGTGCCGTACTTGTTCTCGGCGCACACGCGGAACTCGTAGTCCTTGCCGATGGTGAGGTTCTTGCAGCGCACGAAGCAGGTGCCAACGAAGTTGCTGACCGTGTTCCAGTTGCCGGTGCCGATCTCGCGACGCTCCACGGTGTAGTTGCTGACTTGTGCGCCGCCGTCGTCCTTGGGCGGGCTCCAGTACAGTGTGAGCTTGTCGCCGGCGAACTCGTCGGCGCGGAGGTTCTCCGGCGGCGAGGGACGGTCCAGGACGCGGACGTTGAGTGTGGCGGTGTCGAAGCCAGACGGGTTTCGCAGCTGCAGGCGGTACTGGCCAGTATCGCCGCGCTTGGCACCCTTCACCACCAAGCTGGCGTAGTCGTCGGCCAGCTGTTGGTGGATGCGCGGGTCTGACGAGTCCAGGATCGTGTCGTTGGCGAACCAGGACGCAGACGGCTTGGGGAATCCGACGTAGGGCACGTGGATGCTGAAGTCCTCGCCGGCGCGCACCGTGATGTCGCGGACGCCGCTCAGGTCGAGCACAGGCTTGTTGGCCTGTTCCTCGATGATGATGTTTGGCGACGGCCTGCTCGGCTCGGAGCGGCCGACGTCGTTGACGGCGATCACGCGGAACTGGTAGTCGTCGCCCTCCTTGAGGTTGGGCACCTTGAACGTCGTCTCCGGCACGGGCACGTCGTTGACGTCCGTCCAGTCGGGCTCTCCCTTGAGCTTCTTCTGGACGATGTAGCCCTTGATCTTGGAGCCGCCGTCGCTGCGCGGTGGCCGCCAGGACAGCGTTACGCTGTCCTTCGTGATGCGGTCCGGCTTGGGTGGTTCTGGTGGGTCCGGCACCAGGCGCTGGTGCTCGGCCGTGATGGGCTCGGTAGGCTTGCTGGGCTTGCCCGGGCCGGCCTCGTTGACGGCCACGACGCGGAACTCGTAGCGGTTGCCCTCGCGAAGGTCGGGCACCGTGTACGTGAGGTTGGGCGTCGGGTAGTTGTTGCAACGCACCCAGTCGCCGGTGCCGCGCTCCCGCTTCTCCACGTAGTAGCCCGTGACGGGCTTGCCTCCAGACACGGAGGGCGGGGTCCACTTCAGGCTGCAGCTGCTGGGCGTGTACCCGAGCACCTCGGGCTGGCCGGGCGCATCTGGCGGGTCGAACGGACTCTTGGCCACGATCGGGTTGCCCTCCAAGGGATCGGAAACGCCGTACATGTTCTCGGCGCGCACGCGGAAGACGTACTTCTTGCCCTCGGTGAGGCCCTTGACGGTGAAGGTGCACTTGGGGCAGAAGCCCGGCACCTGCCGCCAGTTCTCCACTGCGTACTCGGACATCTCGACGACGTAGCCCGTGAGCTCGCTGCCGCCGTTGTCTTCTGGCGGCAGCCACTCGATCGTGATCTGCTCCTGGTTGACGTTGGGGAACTGCATCGGCCCCTTGGGCGGGCCGGGCCTGTCCACGACGGTGACCTCGATGTCGGCCGAGTCGCTGCCAAAGTCGTTCTTGGCGCGAATCGTGTAACGGCCAGTGTCGTCGCGCGTGGTCTTCTCGATGCGCAGCTTGGTCTCGCCGGAGGTGGTCTCGGTCCAGACGCGGTCCTCCGTCGGCAGCTTGCTGCCATCCCGGGTCCATTCGCAGGTCGGGGTGGGCGCGCCGGACAGCGGGATGTTGACGCAGATGGGCTCGCCGGCGCGGACCTTGATCCTGCGGCCGATGAGGCCGTCCAGGTGCAGCTTGGGGCGCTCCCGCATGGGGCGCGCCGTGCACATGAGCGACGCCTCGCTGGGCTTGCCGGCGCCAGCCGCGTTGACGGCCGACACGCGGTACTCGTACTGACCGCCGTCGTGAACGCGGTCGTCTGTGTACTCCTGGCCCTTGACGGGGTCGCTGTTGAGCTTGATCCACCGGCCGGTGTTCTTGTCGCGACGCTCCACGTCGTAGCCGATGATCGGAGAGCCGCCGTTGGCGATGGGCGGTGTCCACTTGATCTTGATGAAGTCCTTGTCAGAGTCCACGGCCTCGGGGCGTCCTGGCGCGCCAGGCACGCCGAACTGGTTCTTGGCCACGACGGGCTTCTCTGTGTTGAGCGGGTCTGATCGGCCCTGCAGATTCTCGGCCATGACGCGGAACTCGTACTTGGTGCCCTCCAGCAGGCGAGGCACGGTCGCGTGGTTGTACTTGGCGTTGACGTACGACAGCGCTGGTACCCAGCCGCCACCATGCGTCAGGTCGCGCTTCTCCACGACGTACGCGCTGCAAGCAAATAAGACCAACGTCATGTACCTCCGTCTCTCACGTTTAGGGGAGGCTACACTGAAACAGCTATCCCCATGAATAAAAATTTTAAAAAATAGGGGGATATTATTTTCTTGCTCAATATGTCATGAAACTTTGTATGGTGTCTGTAAGTCACAGAGTTATTAAAACTGATTTCTGCGCACTCAATTTGGTTTAATCAGATCTTTAAGATTGTATTTGGTTTCGAATTTGACATTTTGGATCAATGTGAAATTTTTCAATGTTCAAAATT
>NW_026267472.1:0-1607 GCF_000697945.3 Frankliniella occidentalis
TTAGAGAAAAATCCGAAGATAATTTTTCTTGGAAAATTAAAATCCCTAGGGTCCCTCGGGTTACTACTTGCATTCCCAGCCGAGACGCTGGAGAGGCCGAAGAGGCACAGGACGAGCAGGCCCGCGGGCACGCAGAGGGTTGACATCCTGGCTCCTGCTCCCGTGGGCCGCGACTGCGACAGCGGCCGCCCCCCACCCCCACTCAGCGCCGCGATGCCTGGCCCGCCTGGCCGAGCACGGCGGTACACGCTAAACACTTTTTCGGCCGCACATGTGCTCTCTCACAATTAGTCCGATTGTGGCAATTTCAAACTTTTCAACTTCCAACTCAGCGCCTGCGAAACGATGGGTAGGCCAGCCCGCCAAGCGGCTGTGCGAAGACGGCGGCCCGCCTGAATCCCCTACGTGCAGAGAATTTCTGGCAAGAGAGCGGTCGAAGTGTAACGTTTCCTGCGTCGCGGTGGGAAACGTTTCTTCTGGGAGCATCCAGAACGAAATGTGTGTAAGTTACGAAGGGCGAACGTTTTTGAATAAACATTCTTACGTGGCAAGCTTTCGTTGGTGGGTTTAGATCTTCGAGGGAATTGAAACAAATCATGATGAAAATATCTGTCTCCGATTGTTCCCATGTGAAGCTCAGGCACCAATCTTTGATTACTTGTTCAGCCATTTATTTTTTCATGCATTTCTCTGATCAACCGACTCACAAGCCGCAGGCAGTACAAACCAACCAACCTCCACGTCCTCCGACTCCATCATGGCTCCCGGCGTCTGGTCAGAAAGCACGAGGCTCGCGGTTTTGGGGCCCACGGCGCGGCGTGGCGTGGCGCGGCGCACGGATTTCAGGGAGCAGCAGCCTCCAGTCTTACCTCAGAGCAGCCAAAGCCTGACTTTGACATAATCTGGGAATACTCGTGGCCAGAGCTCCCCCCATCCTTCCCCCTCAATCTGCCCACCAGAAGCAGCAGCAGCAGCAGAAGCAGCGGCAGCTGTGCGTCTCGGCGCAGAGGGCAGCTACTGCAGCAGCATCTGCCGGAAACAGACTCGCCGCCCTGGCCAGGGCTGGACAACGCGGTGGCGGCCACGGTGCCCCATGGGAAGGGAACGAGTCCACGTAACTACACTGCCAACATGGGGGGGCAATTTTTTTTCCCGTGCAAGCCGTGCACCTTGCGACCCCCTCGGCCCAACGCCAGGGCGCCGGCAGCAGCAACGCCTTTCAGCGCTGACGAAATCCTAGACAATCCTCTAAGCGTCTACTTCGCAGGGGTCGGCGGTGGCGGGAACGCCCGCACCAAGTTCTTTTCCCGAATAACCGCGACGAGCAGCAGGAGCAGGATTTTCTCACACAGCACCCAGCACCGCCATCGAATTAAAGTCGATATATCGAGCTGGACGCGGTGCGATGCGGTCCGACTCCGACTGTCGTCACCACCATATACGTAACAGTAACAAGCGTCTCCCACAACACATGCCTGCGTTGCGCACCGAGAACAGCAGGAAAATTCACTACGTTCAATGGAGGAAAAAAAGGTACAATTTCTTTATTTAACCAATTGTGTTTGTATGGCAACATTGAGGGGATTTTCTGTGATTTTGAATTTAAT
>NW_026267472.1:1776-3836 GCF_000697945.3 Frankliniella occidentalis
ATATTTTTTTTTTCCTTAAGGTGTCGACGCCTCTGCCATTTGACGGTGCGAGAGGCCTTCGCTCCCGATCGGCCGTAAATGCCGAGCCGAGCCGGCTGAGCAGGAGGCGACATAGAGAAGGGGAGGGGGACCGCCGGGACCCCCTGCGCAGGACACGCAGGGAACACCTGAGGAACACCCGGAGGAACACCTCCTTCCTTTATGATTTGTGTCCTTGCGCGGCGAGATGCCAAACTGAGGAGCCGCAGTAGCGGGGAAGAAAAAGTCTCGGGACGCGCAAGAGAGGACGTAACACATGCACTGTTCCAGGCGGTAGTACCCATCGGCTCCGCTCGGCTCCGCTCGGCTCCACTCCGCTCGGCTTCGGGTATCGCCGAGCGCATCTCGTTCGCAGGCAGTGATCATAGGCCGACACCAGTGATATGACAGCACTGATCTCCTGCAGGAGTGTGTGTCCAGGGCCTTGCAGGAGCCGCCACTGGAGCCGGGCCAGAGCCGCCCGGAGGCGCCCTCCTGGAGTCCCTTGCAATTACACACACACTTCTGCGTCCAAAGGCGGTATCACAGATCCTGGTGGAGCCTGCCGCTGGAGGCGTCGTCGTCGTCGACTCCAGAGTGTGTGATTTGGCGCGCAGAAAGGCAGAAGCAGGACGACCTCGTTAAGAGCAGCGCCAACTCCGCAAATAACGCAAGGAGCTGTGGCTGTCAAATCAAACGTCCGGAGGCTCCTAATTAGACATTGTGACTCCGCCACAGCGCCTCCCACGCGCGCTCCCTGGCCGCCCCGCCCCACCACGCCCCGCCACGCCCCGCCACGCCCAGCAGGGCGCCGCAGACTTGCCTTCCTTGCATAACCTTGAGCCCGACTACTACAGCTATAAACCGACTGACTAGGCGTCATCGTGAGCAGAGGTCGTGATTTTGATCGACTGGTCACGGCCAGAAAGAAGGGGGGAAAAAATAAAAATAGAGTCAACAGAAAAACAAGCGGGATTGTTTACAGTATAGCCTCACTGTATCGTACGGTGTTCCGCAACACGCACCCAGGCCAGGTGCTAATCACAGGCGTTGTGCAGGTAAAGGCAGGTCGAGGTTTCGGCCCCAATAGAGAGCAGCTCGTTATATGTTTCGGCCATCTACCAACCCCCCGCTCTCTGCCAGGGCGAGCCTAGACCCAGCAGTAGCCTAGTATTCATCAAAATACTATACAACCCCCCTCCCACTCACTCACTGACTCACTCACTCATTGATATAAATGTTTGGCAACAACCACAACTGCTACAAAAACGTACCATAACTTTTTGGATCCGCGATACCCCATTTGACCCCAGAAAAACCCCCACCTCCATCGTGGGACCTCACTGGGGGCCGTAAAAAGGCCATGTACAAAAGGGTTGCGTGGGAGAAAAAAAACAAGTCCAAAAAAGTCGCCATTTTTTTATGGTCTCCTAGGGGGTAACTCGTCATTTTGGCACCTTAGGTGAAAATTTCGTCCGCGGGGCTCTCCGACGCACCGTGTCGGCGCTAGGCCATGCTTTGCAATAAAGTTGTCAAAACCTGTAACATGGGGTATGTCGGAGGAGGTAAATTGTCATTTTGCGACCCTTTGGGCGGAAATTTCGTCCGTTTGCCCCTCCGAAGCACCGTTTTCCCGCGGGGCCCAGTTTTTTGTCGAATTTAGTGAAAATTGCTCAGAGGCGCCAATCCAATGGCGAAATACGTCGCTTGCCCTCAAAATAGCATAAAACAAAAGTTGTGGATCCCCTTTTTCGAAACCACACCACTAAGCAGATGCCCCCAGACATGAGAAACCGCGCTTGAAACCGCCAAAACACAAACAAAGACCCCCCCCCCCTTTCCACGCTTTGGGCCCAAGCTTTTCCAAAAGATGTAAACACTACTACGAAGGAGCATCCCCCCCCCCTCCCTGACACACATACAGACGCCCTCGTCTCTTATTAAAAAGGGCTACATGAACCAAAGTGAAAAAAAAGGCATGCTTTAAAATTTGAAAAATTGAAACATCAAGTGGCGGGCATCAAACTTCGAAGCACCACTTT
>NW_026267472.1:5456-6622 GCF_000697945.3 Frankliniella occidentalis
CCCCTCTCTCTCTCTGTGCGCCCACCACCAGTAGCAAGAGGCCACACGCAAGCACGGCGCCCGCAGGGGCTCAACACAGCATCTCTTACACGACACGCCAAGGACTCCGGCAGCAGAAACCAAGAGATGCTCACCTGGAAAAAGAGAAAGACAGAAAATTAACAACCCGGTAAAATCACGTCAGTATAAAAAACGCAACAGGCGAAATTGGCAACACATTTCCATAATTCATTATCTTCCTTGTTCCACCTGCCATGTTGCTGCCCCCGACCCAGACCTGTCATCAATACGTCAATGAGAGAGCTGATCACATCGCAAAGTCAAACAACGCATCAGATGGTCAAGCATGCTCTAGTATATCCGCAAGTGAACGCGTCGCGACAGACTGGGGAAGAGAGGGAGAGAGACATGGAGAGAGTGGGGAGAGGGGGGCAGAGGGGGAGAGAGCGAGGGAGAGCGAGAGGAGTTGAAATTATTCCCCTGACCCAGACCGTTTCACGTAGAACACGTCCAGCAGAGCCCCGACACATTATGCGCAGCAGACCACCTACGGAGGCCCGGCCGGCCCTTTGCGTAGAACAGCGCTGGACATCTCGCTCCAGGCCTGCTCCAGGCCGCCCTGGAGCAGAGAGGGCACGGCCAGGCACGGCCCCTGTGCACCTACTGGAACCAACTTACTTACTCCCGGGGTAAAATTCCCATGAGGATTCCCATAGGAGAGACTAACCTATGGGCAGCATGGGCATCCCCATGAGATTCCCATGGGGATGCAAACCCATGAAATTATGGCACATGGGAACCCATGATGAACCCATAGGAACGGCTGGCATCCCCATGGGAAATTGGCAATGGGAATCTTGCGTATGGGTACATGTTCCTATGGGGAACGAGGCTATGGGAATCTTGTCTGTAAGTGTGAGTCTGAAATCAATGACTGAACAAGCAAGACTCTAGTGACTTCTACCGCCGCGATACATGTTTAAGGGTGTCAGAATCCAGGCGGAGCCAAATCTGCGGTCCGTTTTAACGTAAGTCAAGTTGTTAGAAAAATATGCTCAGATTTCAAAAACATTGAAATGGCCCTTCTGAAATTTGCCCTAGATGAAGCACACAAAATTTCAAGTCGATATTCCAAAAACTATAGATTTGACAGTGTTCTAAACTTT
>NW_026267472.1:6672-17509 GCF_000697945.3 Frankliniella occidentalis
GTAGCCCTAAGACAACCCCAAGCGAAGGCTTGCGAGGAGCGAGCGAAGCGAGCTCTGAGCAAGCCGAGCTCCCGCGAGGGCGCAGCCCTCGGCAAGCGAGGTCCTGGCCTCGCACGCGGGGGCAAAGCCCACGCACGGGGGGTGTGGGGGGCGGAGCCCCCCAGCGAGCAAAGCGAGTTAATGCATATACACTTGTAGGGGTACCCAAAACATTCTACTCCTTTTCATATTTCTCCGTCAACTGCGTTGTTATTTCCAACTTTTTCCAGTACCTACAAAATAAACAAAACCATTACGTTATACAACAACGTAATTTAAACATTGCTCCAAAAATTTCAACTTAAATACTAGCTGTCGGTGGCTTATTACTCTAAAATTTGGGAAATGGAACTTCTTCTGTTCGATAAAGGTTTTTCTGACAAGTTCGAATTTTGATAGAGTGTTGTGTAACAACCAACGTTTTAGTGATATTAGATAATCTATGGTGTAAAAAAAAATAGAGGGAATTTTCCCCTCCCCGCGTGGCAACGCTCCTTTGCCTGCTCGTGTTCGGTAAATTTATAGCCTCTAATAGTCAGGAAATCCCCGGCCCACTGGTGAGGAAATTTACAAGCCAATGTGGTTGGAAACTAAACTCTAACGGTACATGCGCAACACGTGATTGCAGAAATCAAAGACAGGCCGAGACGTTCGACAGTGCCCGCGCGGATGCAGGGTCCCCAGAATGCCGTCCATTCACACAGTTTGTGGAATGTCGGATTAAAAAATGTTTGAAAAATAACGGGACCCTACAGAGTATGTCTCAAAGATGTCTTTAGCGTGTTTGAGGGAAGTCCGAAAAGCGAGACAAAGCAGCCTTCGTGAATCCGTTGTTGCGACACAATTAGTCGCATCAACTATGTCTCACACAGGTCTTGGCGATGGATTAGTAATGACTTCAATACGTCTCACTCAAGACTCGAAAGCGGATGCGCTGTGGGTGCTGGAAGTAGCACTCTAATCCTTGGAAACTACATCCAGAAGACGATCTGTTTTGTACGGGAGGTGGAATCTCGGGTGGAATCCTTTCATCATTAAGGTGGCACTTCACATCCGAATAAGAACTACATCTAAAAGGTCTAATATCTCAAAAATTTGATTCAATTGCCATCTCAAAGAGCCTTGTATGTTTACACTCATACTGTGCAAGCAAAGGATGGAATAAATGATGCAGCAATCAAGGAACTTTCTGAACAGACTCTGGAATATACAGAGGAACATTTAAAGTATTTAAGCATTGAATTTGATGAAGTGCATGATCGATCTGATATTGTTATCATTAAGAGAACTGGTGATATTATTGTCTACGCTCATCTCAGATAGGTTGAAAAAGATCTTGCTAACATTGAAGCTTAAATGACCTCAACTGAGTTTGCACCATCTCTTTGCCAAAACTGTTCTTTTGTTTACTTCAAGATGTCACAAATCCTTTACTTGGTGTTGTTGCTATTTATCCCTCAGGAGATCTGAGTGCCGCACAATTATTTGCACGGACTTGGGATGTTATTTACACCATGGGGAGTTGTGGCATGAAGATATTGTACCTTATTTGTGATGGTGCAGCTATGAACAAGAATTTTTTTTCGTAGGCACCGTGGTGTTGATCCACTTCGAGTTTGTTCTGAGCATGTGTATGCCACTAAAATCATAGCTGCAACAGAACTCATAAATGAATTTTTTATGGTGGATCCCCCTATCTCTTTAAAACCACGAGAAATTGTTTTGCTAACTCCTACAGTTACAAAAAAAATCAACCAAGGAAGGTGTGGAAAAAGAATAAAGATTTATTGTGGAATTGAAAAACTTTATGCTATCAGTGCTTACGATAAATATGCTCCTTATAAATTGACCAGAGCCCACATTAAACTAACTCCATTTAGATGTATGAATTTTCTTCTTGCCACTCAAACCTGGAGTTCCTCTGTTGCGAAGGACCGCCCAGCATTAGGGAGTTGTGCCACAAAATAATTAGCCGAATTTTTAAAAATTGTTGTCTCAGGCTTTGTTTTAATGGCTCTGGTGATATTCATGGTAAAAGGTAGTCAAACCCTCTCGTTCCTTACACAATGGGAGAGGGCCCAAGATTCAAGTGGCTGGAAGAGAAGGACTTCATTTTTAGTAAAGGAAAAGAAGACATAAAAAAAACCGCAAGGGTAATTTATGTGCTGCTGCAAGAGAAAAATGTGTTTCAGCACTCGGGCACTAGAGTCTCTCCATGCTAACACAAATAGTTTTATTGGAGCTGTTCTATTCGTGTTTAAAGACGCCAAAGCCCCAAGCATTGTCGAAAAAAAAATCAACCAAGCCGTACTGGTGGATTGATTGATTAGGACAAATGGGGCGCTCCACTATAGAGATAGTGACAATTCTATTAAGCCGCCACCGACGTCTCCCCAGTTGCCGGCCTACAAGCGCTAAGCTCCTGGTCGGCCACCTGAGAGAGGGTGTTTAGCAATGGGCCAGGCCAGGCACCCCCAGATACACCCTACTAGTTTTTATCTGCCGCGTCAGCGAAAGACGCTTGACCGACAGAGGGTCCCCGCCTCACTCCGCGGGAGGCGGGCCTTGGTCATTACGTGTTGTGTGCATTAGTTAGGTTTTTAGCAAGTCACAGCCGCGGGCATACAGGTCAGGTCATCGACGCCATGCGCAATAGGGTGGCCCATGCTCCCATACAAGCAGGCAAGGGGCAACACACAAATATAGCAAGATAAATATGGCAGCAGAGGATATTAAGCTGGACGTGTGGCCACCAGCGAGGCGTGGGTCATCTGGTCCGCCCGCCGGAGTGTCGCCTGCGACCGCTGGACGGACGAGTTGGTGGCTTGCTCCTACCGCAGAGAGGGGATGATGATGACCTGGTGGAAGCAGTCAATCACTTTCGTCGGGAGGGGATTGCGTCGGAGGGAGGCCAAGAGCACCGCCGCACTGAGTTGGGCCTTGGCCACCCGATGATACACTCCAGGCTGACGAGACATTTGGTCCGTGATGATGGCCCCCAGATACTCGATTTGGGGACCTGCTGTATCGCCACCCCCGCTAAGTGCACTGGCGGGCGGAGTGGGCCAGGATCGACGTGGTCAGGCTCCCGATACAGATACACGGACTTCTGCTGGTGCTGCTCCAAGGTGAGGTCAGGGAGCTACCGCTGGAAGCCGGCCATGAAGTCTTCAATGTCTTGAAGGGGGTCCGACGCGACCAGGATGTCGTCGGCATAGGCAGAGACAACAGGCACCCCTGCAGTTCGAAAGAGAAGCGGGGGAGCCCTGTGACCGCCCGCTCCATGGCCCAGTGCAGGACGATGACGACACGGAAGGGTGAGACGGGCAGGGGGCGGCAACGCGGCCCTTCTGAGTGACCCCATGCGGTAGCGAGGCCCGGCCCCCCACCACCGGCCTCGGCGCGCCGCGGCCGGAGCCGGGCGAGCCGCGCCTGACTGCAGCGCTTCAGTAAATTCAACCATATTCTATCAATACGTCTCAAAAACTATGACAACGAGTAGTGAATCGAAAGGGGAGGAGTTAAGGTACATCGCAGTGTGCCTGCGAACTAGTTTCGTTCGTCCGAAGTGAGTTTAAAGATAGTCTGAAGGCAGAGTAAGCTCGACGTGTCCCGGCCGGCCCGTGCACGCATCTCGTATTGTTAAAATTTCTCCGCGATTTCGCTACGGATCAAATTTCTGCGGTGCTCTGGTGAAAGTAGACTAAATTTGTGAGAGCACTGACTATAAGCGAGGCTGATCGGCAAACGAAGAAGGTTCGAAAACAGTGTTTGTTTTTTAGGTTATGTTTTTGTTGCTACGAACACAATTCAAACAAACACTGTTTTCGAACACTGTTTTCAATATTTCTGTTTCACAGAAAACGTGTAGTCTGTATTACACTCTGATTTACAGTGTATACACGCACTATTAGTAAGTCTTGACAGATTTAGTTTAGAAAGTCTTTAAGAAGTCCTTTTGTGAAGCTACACCTAGACTTATGTTTCTCTGTAAAATCTTGTTGGTTGACTTATGTTCCTTTGTGAAGCTACACCTGGACTTATGTTCCTTTGTCAAATCTTACTGGTCGACTTACGTTCCTCTGTCAGATTATGTCTGGACTTGAGTTCCTTTGTCAGCTCATGCATGGACTTACGTTCCTTTGTCAGAACTGTGATGGACTCATGTCCGTTTGTGACTTTGCATATTAGTACATGGCCAAGCCGATTTCGATCGGAAAAAATTTGCGGCCAGACGAGACTTAGTGGATCTTGTAGATCTCGCCGAGTAGAACAACATATCAAAATCCCGAGGTTTTCCATAGAGCCGTTTTTGAACAAATGCGGTTCAAAGTTCGAAATTTGAACAAAATTCAAAGTTGATTTTCTCGGAAACAAATTATTGGAGAAATTCGGGGTTTTAACCATTGAACGCGCGCTGGTGTCCTCTTTCAGAATATGTAGGGTTTGTTATGGTTTGGTGTCAAAACAGACAAACTGGCTTCGTTTTCGCCATTTTGAACATGTTCAAATATATTTGTTTTTAGTTTTACCAGTTATATATCAGGAAATCGACTTAAACCCTTTAATAATTGTTTTAGAGGACTTTATTATCTACAAATTCGTCTAAGACAGTTTTTCGATATCTGTATTTGGTAATGAGGTACGGGGGCTAAAAGAATGCAAACCGGCGCCAGGACGCGGTGCGCCAGTGGAGAACTCCCGTAAGGCGCTGATAGGCAACCCACACAACATTCAAAAAAGTAGCTGTATGATGTAACTGTTTCTATTCTGGCACAATATCTAATTGAGATATCAAAATACCCCCAAAAACAAACTTGTGCAGAATGAAGTCAGCTACAAAAATTGTTAAATCATATAAGGGCGTTTTCCCGATAGATTTTTTGAAAACTCACAACTTGTAAGATTTGAACATGTTCAAAATGGCGAAAACTAAGCCAGTTTGTCTGTTTTAACACCAAACCATAACAAACCCAACATATTCTGAAAGAGAACATCACCGCGCGTTCAATGGCGAAAACCCCGAATTTCCCCGATAATTTGTTTTTGATAGAATCAATTTTGAATTTTGTTCAAAATTTTGAACTTTGAACCGCATTTTATCAAAAACGGCTCGATGGAAAATTTCGGGATTTTGATATGTTGTTCTCTTCGCCATGGTTAACAAAGTCTACTCATTCGCATTTCATCGCAACATTTTTATTTCCAGACAACCACAGCAGAAATTTCAAAATTCCTATAAATTCTCCGTATTTATGACATTTCTGGTTGGGTTTTCTTCAAATAAAAATGTTGCAATGGAATGCGAATGAGTAGACTTTGTTAACCATGGCGAAGAGAACAACATATCAAAATCTCGAGATTTTCCATCGAGCCGTTTCTGATAAAATGCGGTTCAAAGTTAAAATTTTTGAACAAAATTCAAAATTGATTCTATCAAAAACAAAATGTCGGGGAAATTCGGGGTTTTCGCCATTGAACGCGCGGTGATGTTCTCTTTCAGAATATGTTGGGTTTGTTATGGTTTGGTGTCAAAACAGACAAATTGGCTTAGTTTTCGCCATTTTGAACATGTTCAAATCTTACAAGTTGTGAGTTTTCAAAAAATCTATCGGGAAAACGCCCTTATATGATTTAACAATTTTTGTAGCTGACTTCATTCTGCACAAGTTTGTTTTTGGGGGTATTTTGATATCTCAATTAGATATTGTGCCAGAATAGAAACAGTTACATCATACAGCTACTTTTTTGAATGTTGTGTGGGTTGCCTATCAGCGCCTTACGGGAGTTCTCCACTGGCGCACCGCGTCCTGGCGCCGGTTTGCATTCTTTTATCCCCCGTACCTCATTACCAAATACAGATATCGAAAAACTGTCTTAGACGAATTTGTAGAGAATAAAGTCCTCTAAAACAATTATTAAAGGGTTTAAGTCGATTTCCTGATATATAACTGGTAAAACCAAAAACAAATATATTTGAACATGTTCAAAATGGCGAAAACGAAGCCGGTTTGTCTGTTTTGACACCAAACCATAACAAACCCTACATATTCTGAAAGAGGACACCAGCGCGCGTTCAATGGTTAAAACCCCGAATTTCTCCAATAATTTGTTTCCGAGAAAATCAACTTTGAATTTTGTTCAAATTTCGAACTTTGAACCGCATTTGTTCAAAAACGGCTCGATGGAAAACCTCGGGATTTTGATATGTTGTTCTACTCGGCGAGATCTACAAGATCCACTAAACCTCGTCTGGCCGCAAATTTTTTCCGATCTTCGGCCCTTTTTGCCGGCTTGGCCATGTACTATATAGGTCAAACGGTTCAAGATATCAACATGCCATTTGGCTGGCATGATCGTTACATCGTTACTATGTACACATCATTTCGCACCCAAAAGTGAAAATCACCCTGAGGTGGACTGAAACCCCTTTGTCGTATCATTAGTGATTTCTGAATTTCGAGGCCGAAGGCCTTTTTAGGACTCTGCTTTTTGCCTGTCTCGGGTGTCAGCGCTGCAGGCCTAGGTAGATGTTTGCCAGGCTCGTCACAACGTAACAGTGTTTCGTGCGATATCGCGAAGCCTACGCGAGATGTGGTCTGGCGTACACTTACCTAGTGGTAGTATTGACGAAACACGTTTGTGACTGCTCGTTTCAATCCGATTCTTCGGTACACGCCCCGCCGCCCCGAACGCTAACGCTTCGGTAATATAGTATACTATTGTATTCTATAATATACTATACATATTATATGATACAGCTTCCGCCAATAACACAAACGAGTGTTACTCAACGTAACAAAACACACGTCAGATTAAAAGTAAAAGCAATGAATTTAATATACTTTATCTGCGATGATCATGCGACAGCACCGTGCAATATTTCTGTGTCACAGAAAACGTGCAGTCAGAAGCACACTCTGATTTACAGTGTTATTTCCAAATCGAAGGGCCCAAGTAAAAGTTACAAGTTGTAGCTGTAACTTTTAAAATAACGTAAAGGCAGTTAAGTAATAAGTTATGGACCCCTCGTCCGCTTGAAACCGTGGTGCAACCAAATAATCATTGCGAACACACTATTTAGAGTAAATGAGTTAACTGCCCACTGCCGAAATTTTTTGAACGGGAAATGTTGACTTCCTGTATCGTGACAGGTGAGAGGGCCTTGCTGTCCTTCGTGCTAATTCCAGCTTACAGCACACGTTCACTTAATGTAACCGTGCAACATATCAGGCCATTGATCTTACTTTTTGTTACTTTATTTGTGATGTGTGCGAGTCCGACGTGACACACAAGTGACCAGTCGCGGCTTCATAGCAGAACTGGGGTGGACAGCTTTCTCTATTAAGGTAAGAATGAGAGGTTACCTTTGTTAGGGCCGCAAACTGCCAGGTTTGCTACTACAAGTCTTGACTTTTGAGAAGACCAGCACATAAAAGCCGATTTGTTATAGAGTTTAAAAGATGTTAGGTGCGGACTTTGTTTCACTTTACAAAAAATCGTGACGAATTCTTCGTAATGCAACCAATATATTTCGGAACGATCAACGCTCATCGTTTGAAAAAAGGAAAACTCGACACTTATGAAACCTACACACACGGAGTTCGTGGCGGCTCCGTATATAAACACGCAGTTCCCGTGGGCTCGATACAAACATGGAGTTAAGCAGGCCACCGTAACTGTCTTTTTTAAAAATTTTGAGTTATATTTCTCATTTCTCCTGTCATCTGACATAAGTGCGCATGTCACAAAATCAAAATTTTACTCGAGGAAAGTATATTTTTGCTACATATCAATTATAATAAAAGTACTGGATATGCCACGTAAAAGTGCCTTACAATTGGGTGACACAACTACTTTCCCCCCAAAAATTAACTTCAATCCAATAGTCTAGAAGATAGAGTGACATGGGCACTTTTGTGATGCTTGGTTACCCCCATTTACACCCTTTTGGGTGATTGGCAGGGTTTGCCGTTTGCCGATGGCGTTTCGTTCTGAGTGACCCTTAAGATACCCTGAAATTGTCAAGTCTCCTTCTAGCGGAACAGACAGACACAGACACGAGGTCGTTTCCACAATCCCGCTTAAGGGTTTGCCGTAGGCGTTTCGTTCTTTAGGAGTGACCCTTAAGATACCCTGACATTGTCAAGTCTCCTTCTAGTGGAGCAGACGGACACAGACACGAGGTCGTTTGCATAATCCCGCTGGATAGCATTTTTAAAGCAGAAGGGTGGGCTAAAAAAATAAATTCCGATACACTTCGTCCTCATCAGCAAAAATTCTGAGTGGAATTTTCGGCCTAATGGTCATTCTCAACCAGTAAAACAATACTGATTGATTAGGCCCTTGGCAATGTACAGAAAAGATGAGACTTCAAGTGAAGCAATGCCCACAGTGATTTCTCATGCTCGCTGCTCGATTTTGCAGAAGACAGCAGGTTTCAACTTACTTTTAACTTACCCAAATCCGTGGGGGACTGACACAAGGAAAAGCATTCCCCCGCTTTTCCAGTTAACCAATGAATTTGCCGAGAGGGGGAGCTTTGACCAAATCAATGTTTGGAATGTTACGACTTAATCAAATGCCACCTTATAATGAGTGTCACTTGCGCACTCAGTAGGGCGTTTCTCTAGAAACAATCTAGTTCAAGGACTGTGAAAAAGTCCATATAGTTAGTCCTAAATGGATCTTCCAGACTCGTGAAAGCCATGTGATGTTCAGGAGGGAACGAGGGCATCAATGTTGGGTCTTGTAAATAATGAAGATAGAGTACAGGATCTGGTATTGGTTACACAAAGAGATAGAAAGACCCACAAATTATAAATGCATATTTACTAAATTAGATCAATAAATTGTAGATTCCAGAAATCGGTGTGTTTTTATTCATACACATTTTAAGGGGGTGAGGGCAGACCTGTGATAATCGTCTAATACACGGGTTCGGGAGATTATTTATTAAATAAACAAAAACTAGAAATGATAGAAAAAGACTTTAAAATTAAGGAAGAATTGGGCTGGAATTTGATATATAGTAGAGGACTGTAACCTGCGGGAACATGATCTTATTCGGCATGAACCAGACTGGTACACTACTTAGTGGCGTGCACGATTTCGCCGAACCGATGGACCTGCCACAGTGAAACGAGCTGTCATTTATTTTTAAAAGATGCCTTTATGGCGTGACGAGAGCGATTATCGATGAGCCACATCTCAGGTGTTTAAACTGGGGTATACGTACTAAATTTTCAACCCATTTGTTGGGGTCAAAATGTTGGCATTTGTTTAAAAAAATAATTTAGAAATTTCCAAATAGGCTTTTCGCTGAGGATCGCCCCCAAGGCTTGCGCACTGAAACAAGAAAAAAAAATGGTCACCTAATTTCATCACCATTCCTGTTTGCAGTGATTCCAAGATGTTATTCAGACTCGTGACCACAGCACTAGCCCTGTGCCCGAAAGGTATCTACGGCAAAGCTTTTAACTCGTTGGTGGTAAGTTACACTGTCACAAAAGTATTTGTCATACAATAATAATACTCCAAAATGTTAGAAATGTGGCAGTTCCTCATCAATGTAACACCACCCGTCTGATGCTTTGACCCGCGTTGTGTTCATGCTGCTGGCTCTGATTCTTGACTGTAAGCTGTATGGCGGCAGTCTTTTCAGAAAACATGGGCTCTACACACTAAACGGTGATAGACAATTTCTGTAAGTAGGCTAGGTGTATCTTTGCGCACATCGAAACCACATACAGATTTGTATCTACGGCGCATACAAAAAACACTTGTACCTAGGCTAGGTACAATTTTGTACGTCCGTACCTACAAATTTGTATCTGATGAAGATATGCTCAACGACCCGACACACCTACACTCTAAAAAAAATCAGTGCAAAATTTTGTAACATTGATGGGAAGTTTTTTCAGTAACAAGATTACAAAATTTTGTAACATACGAGGTTACAAATTTTCGTAACTACTGTGTACACGAAAAAAAAAGATTCGCTGAGTCAGCCAATATATTGACTGGTATCTGGACAGACAAGCACATAAACTTCTGTAACCACTATATTGTCTACTCTAATCAATCATTTGCTGTGCCAGTCAAAAAATAGCTGTAAGAGCTTATCCCTTCCCTAAATCAGTCGAAGTCTACCTTACTGATGCAGGCAAATCATTATTTCATACAACTAATCATTGACTGGCACAGCCAATGATTGATTAGGGTAGCCAATACAGTGGTTACAGAAGTTTATGTGCTTGTCTGTCCAGATACCAGTCAATATATTAGCTGACTCAGCAAATCTTTTTTTTTCCGTGTACAAGTATTTGCTTCCTGGT
This sequence comes from Frankliniella occidentalis, assembly GCF_000697945.3. Lineage (NCBI taxonomy): Eukaryota > Metazoa > Arthropoda > Insecta > Thysanoptera > Thripidae > Frankliniella > Frankliniella occidentalis. Next base: position 17,049 of record NW_026267472.1, read on the forward strand.
TACAAAATTTTGTAACATAAGATGTTACAAATTTTCGTAACGTCGCATTACAAATATTTCTTTTCTGATTACAAAATTTTGTAACATTTTGTGCTGTTGTGTGCAGTAGTTGCCGACACCCAAAAATTAGTAGTATTTCCTCATTGCCGTTCCGGAAGGGTCATATCAGTAACCTAATGCCTCTTCGTCAGAAGTGCACTGTGAATTACCCGTTCGAGCATTGCTAAAGTCAGTTTTAGCAAAACTACTTTGCTAAATCTTGCCTTTTCCTCGAAGCAATGAACGTTCCGAGGAGGACGGAACTAAACAGTGACACTGCAAGTCACTGATACAAAAATGATGTAGCGGTGTAGAAACCGCTACAGTCGTGTGAGGAAAACGTTGCCATACCCAACCGAGGAGAGTTGGCAGGTACCCTGCGCGCGTTGATATTAAACCAATTATATCTGACGCATGGTTGA
>NW_026267472.1:22269-41751 GCF_000697945.3 Frankliniella occidentalis
AAAATTTTGTAACATTGATGGGAAGTTTTTTCAGTAACAAGATTACAAAATTTTGTAACATACGAGGTTACAAATTTTCGTAACTACTGTGTACACGAAAAAAAAAGATTCGCTGAGTCAGCCAATATATTGACTGGTATCTGGACAGACAAGCACATAAACTTCTGTAACCACTATATTGTCTACTCTAATCAATCATTTGCTGTGCCAGTCAAAAAATAGCTGTAAGAGCTTATCCCTTCCCTAAATCAGTCGAAGTCTACCTTACTGATGCAGGCAAATCATTATTTCATACAACTAATCATTGACTGGCACAGCCAATGATTGATTAGGGTAGCCAATACAGTGGTTACAGAAGTTTATGTGCTTGTCTGTCCAGATACCAGTCAATATATTAGCTGACTCAGCAAATCTTTTTTTTTCCGTGTACAAGTATTTGCTTCCTGGTTACAAAATTTTGTAACATAAGATGTTACAAATTTTCGTAACGTCGCATTACAAATATTTCTTTTCTGATTACAAAATTTTGTAACATTTTGTGCTGTTGTGTGCAGTAGTTGCCGACACCCAAAAATTAGTAGTATTTCCTCATTGCCGTTCCGGAAGGGTCATATCAGTAACCTAATGCCTCTTCGTCAGAAGTGCACTGTGAATTACCCGTTCGAGCATTGCTAAAGTCAGTTTTAGCAAAACTACTTTGCTAAATCTTGCCTTTTCCTCGAAGCAATGAACGTTCCGAGGAGGACGGAACTAAACAGTGACACTGCAAGTCACTGATACAAAAATGATGTAGCGGTGTAGAAACCGCTACAGTCGTGTGAGGAAAACGTTGCCATACCCAACCGAGGAGAGTTGGCAGGTACCCTGCGCGCGTTGATATTAAACCAATTATATCTGACGCATGGTTGAATTTTTGAACAAAAACTTTCATATTCACTGAAGGTCATTGTCTTATAGAGCATACAGCGTAAAATTAAATGTTAGTTTCGTGTCAAAATTTGAGTTTTATGCAAAGAAATGGTTATTGTTAGAGACGCTCTGAACCGTTGCGCCATCTAGCGGCAGTTACTATAGCGACACACAAAATCTTTAAATCTCTCGAGTCGAAGAGATTTGCCTTCGGTAGGCAGCAAAGGCAGCCATTCTCTGCTCTCTCTATAGGTTATAACCTAGTACAAAAATTGCCCCATATGTTTAGTTTCCCTGAATCAGAACTAAAAGGACTAAAAAACGACACAGAGGTTTTAGTATACTACCTACTATAAAAATATTTCATTAGTAATATAACAAAATTGAATTTAAGACCTTCTAGTAAATTGTAAAATAAAATAGGTCAAGATTGTTTTACATCGTCCACCAAAACCCCTGCGTCATTTTATAGTCCTTGTGGTTTTGATTCAGGAAAACCTTAGTGCAGATTTTCAAACCAATATTTGTCCGAAGAATCTTGCGCTCAAGCTTCTAAAATAGACAGCAGCTTTTCTGTAGGTTCAGGCTGCAGAGACCATGAAAACGGGTCCGGAGGTACATTCATATCTATCATTGCCTTCAATTCTGTCTAGTTTCCCTAAATGGTTTGGAGTTTGGATCCGCTAACCTTTCTTCCTTGGATCATGATTTTCTTCAATTGGTTTGGATTACTCTGTATTTTTCCTTTCAGATCTTCGTGTCATGTTTGCATATTCACTATTCCTTTTAACAAATGCATGCCTATCATTTAAAATATCCCATCTCATCATAGAATTCACAGAAAAAAAAACAAAGGAAGAATGTGTAGCAAATCTTCTGGCATGACATCTCATTAAAAGCTCAAAATGGTCTTTAATGTGTCGTTTAGGAATAATATTCCTAAACTGACACCAATCTAGATAATCTAGATTGGTGTCAGTTCTAATAAATTACTGATCAGGAGTTCTAAGAGCTGCGAAACCCTTTGAAATTAAGCAAGAAACAGCCGTTGTATGATACCCTTCAGTTTTAAATTCGTTAATTGGTGATAAATCAATGGTTGGCCATGAAAAAAAAATTATCGACTTGGTTTTTCTTCAGTTTTTAAATGAATATTAGGAACGTAGGTGTTATACACGTCATGATACAACCATCTTTCTTCATCAGTCATTGTATTTGCATCGCTAGAACTTTCTTCAGCGTTAATGTCAAAACTTCGTTGTTGATTATATTCACTACCATTTTCCGTTAATCGATTTAACACTAGAACGGCCGGGATTCCCGATAACCTAGAACGGCCAAAGGCGTCATATTGATCCCTGAGTGTTTTTTTTTCGTCATTTTCATATTAAATACCAACATTTTTAGCCTAGATAGTAAGTTCTTTGAACTTTGAGTCAAATCAGGTCAGCTTCGACTCATCGAAGGCCCCAGGGGTAAGCAACCTGCAAGTCATGTAAATTTGATTTTCGCAGTTTTCTGCAATTGGAACGATTTACATTGCTTAGTGTAGGACTTAAAATGATTGATCATACGCAAATTTCATAAAAAAAGTGAACCTACACACTTACTTTGAAACTCAAATAGGGAAGCGTGGGTCCCATGGCAAACATGTTTTCAAATCGACCCTGACTGCTTATTTTGAACGGTATTGTCTTTGTTTCGACGGAAGATGTTAGATTGGCCTTTGTACTTTCTAAAAATGCTCATGTCGACTTCGCAGCACTCTTAGTTTTAGAAAAGCAGAGGTTTTAGCAAAGTTCTGCAAAAGGTCAAATAAACAATTAGTTAAAAAATGTCGCTTGGTCCAGTACTTTTTTTCATTTTTGTTCCAAGCCCTTGTATTTGAAAAAAGAGATTCTGTGGTTTTTTTTAAAACAAAAACATCATCACAGAGTGTGTCATCAGGTGACAACTTTCTAACAGTGTAACGTCGTGAAGCCTGTGATATCTTCACGATGCCTTCTTAAGACAAAGTTCGATCTGCAACGGCACGGTTACGCAATGTTCAATCTACCGCGGTCCGGTTACACATAGTCCAATGTGCAGCGGCACGGGTTACACTAATTTCGATCTACATTCTGGTGGTGTCTCCAGCGCAGTCAAAATGTCTTCATATGCTCGTGAATATTGCAGACAGAAAAAAAAGTAACAAGCAGGCCCGCCCTTCCGCCAAACGAAGTTGCCAGCTCCGCTTCGCCGGCAACTCCGTTCGGCAGGGGCCGGGCCTGCTTGGCCTGCCGGTGGTGATGGTCGGGCCTGCGGCCCGACCATTTCTGTTACGTGATTTGCTAAAGAGCATGATCGAATGATGTAGTGGGCCTTCGGCCCGCTTAAACCCATCGTCTTTGAGTTTGACCCAAAAACTCGAGAAAGGGATGTAACGGTGAAGCACCGTGACTACAACCCACCCTTCCGCTTAGCAAACGTTTTTCGGGGGTGGGGGGAGAGTTTCCTTTCAATTTTGCGGTTTTTAGGCCTTTTACTACAACTTATTGTTCACTATGGCAATTTTTAGCTTATTTTCGTCAAAAAAAATACCCTGTAGCGCCTTAACGGTTTTAGATAGAGCAAAACGGACGAAATTTTCGCCCAAAGGGCTCTACGTTGACGAGATACCCCTTAGAAGAACATAAGAAAATTACATTTTGGAAGAATTTTTGAACCTTGGATACCCCCTTTTAGTCCCTTAGGGGTGGTTGCCAGGATTTGCCGTAGGCGTTTCGTTCTCTAGAAGTGGACCTTAAGATCCCCTGAAAATTTCAAGTCTCTAGCACATCTCCTTCTAGTGGAACAGACAGACAGACAGACACACAGACAGACAGACACACAGACACAGACACACACGAGGTCGTTTGCATAAGCCCGCTGGATAGCTTTTTCGAAGCAGAAGGGCGGGCTAAAAACTGCCTCGTGTTAACATGACTCATTTTTTTTGTTTTTTAAATTAAAAGATCAAAGAACAACTTACTCCAAACAAAAAATTTGGATGCTACCACAACAAGACTGTAGTACAGGTCTAAACTTGCGACTTTTTGCGAGCGGCGAAAAGCAGATCGAACTTTGTGTGACCGTGCCGCAGCAGATCGAACTTTGTCGTTAGGAGGCATCGTTCCCTGCAATGTTTTAACAGACTTGCCATGTCAATGCCTTTTTCTCAAAGGGACCATACATAGCCTACACTGAACAGTTTTCCTTGTGTGATCCCGACCCCAACCACCCGATTGCATGGAAATGGTACTTGCGTTCCACTCACTTCAATCCATTTAAGCCAAAAGAATTACAACTCGTTACTGGCAACATTACCGGATTAATAGATATTGGTGATGACTATGGGGTAAGATAATCTTCAATCAATAATAATGTAAAACAAAACGTTTGCCGCTTTTGATAGGGACTAGGAAACGGTTACACATATCGGCTATATTCTTTATCATTACAGGGCGTAGCGATTTTGGATATCCGGTCAAATAACCAATGGAAGGAAAACGCCTTCGTATTCTCTTACAAAAAGAATGTATGTCGTGCGATAAGAGACAACATCCCGGGATTTACCAGCGTTTTTTTCAAGATAAAACCTACCGGGCCGTGCATCTTCAAACGTGTATGTACTTAAAATACAACTTGCTATTGGAAAACCGTTGCAGCACAGCAATAATCAATGCTCACGTTTAGGTTTCTGGCCACCTTTCAGACCTGTACATCGGGAGGCGGATAAGCATTTCCAGTATTCTTCGTAAAAGAGCTTTCAAAAATGCGACAAGCGGATAAAAACTCCATCCGACTTGGTGCCGCAACCTCTCCCTCGGCAGCTCGCGCGGCCGGGCCTTCTTGTACAAGCAAGGGGTGGGAGGATCTTCGGTAAAACTAAAGTCAAGTAACACGAAGAAAAATGCTACTAAACTATGTAAAACCGTAGTTTAACGACAGAAAATGTACTACATTTTTCGGACTCTGCAGGTAAAACTATAGTTTTCAACAGTTAAACTGCTCTTTTCCTTCAATAAATATGCCTTAGCTGGAACATTATAGTTTAAACCACAGTTTAACTGAGGATCCTTCTATGAACGTGGGGTCGGCCGCGGCCGGGGAAGGTTGTGGCGCTGTCCTCGCCAAATCGACAAATGAATAGTGACAGCCTCGGAATTTTAATTTTTCTACGTTAATCGATGCTCCTTCAGGTCCCACGCATGACCCTAAAGAATTTTTTTAGCAGCTGATACAATGCAAACCTTACTTAACTGAGACTTAACATAAGTAAACATCAGAATATATAAGTAAGGTGTCATTGCATTTACTCTCGATAAGGACAGAGAAGCCAGAGCAGGGCCAGCTATCTTAAATATTGTGCTAGGTGGGATAGTGAGGCTGAGGCATGAGGCTCGATTCCCGTCGCCGCACGCCCGAGCCGAGCGGGCCGCGACAACCCCCTCCCACACCCTCTCCCTCCGCTGGAGCCCCCGCTTCTAAACTGAACACAGGGAGGACGCCGGATTGTAAACAAGCCGTAAAACGAATGATATGGTGATAGACGATACAGCGCAGGCACAATTCTTTTTAATGAAGTGTCTGTAATGTTTTTCTTGAATCATATAAATTATTTTAGAAATATGGGAGAAAGGTAGAACAAAGCTTACTTTTAAATTGGTATCATCTGCTTTCACGATCCGTTTCTGGTCGGAACTTTTTTAGCAAATGATACCTTACAAACCTTACTTAAATGAGACTAAACATAAGTACACATAAGTATATTTAAGTAAGGTGTCATTGCTTTTACTCTCGGTAAGGACAGAGAAGCGACAGAAGGGCCAGCAATCTAGGATATTGTGCTAGGCGGGATGGTGAAGCCGTGAGGTTCGATTTCCGTCGCCGCACGGCCGAGACGAGCCGAGTCGCAGCCAAGCTACGTCGCCCAGGCGCAGCCGAGCCGAGTCCCGAGAGCCGAGCCGAGCCCCTTCCCCCTCCACCACTGGAGCCCCTGCCCGAGCCCCTGCTCCGCCCAGCCCTCTCCCCGCACGGACTCCTCCCCTACCCGAACCTCTTACTGCCGGGTAGGCTGTGCGTGCGTAGGAAAAAAAAAACAACAGAATAAAAACCCAAGCTTTTTAAAACTTACATATGCAACGCCGCGGGGGCAGGGCAGAAGATGTGGGTGCAACTTAACATATTGCACTATTGCGCTCTAAGTGTACAAGTAGCCGGATTCGCAATCGCCGGTCTCTGAGCTCGGCCTGGTCGGCGTCCCGTGAACTCCCACATAAATATTATGGACTGGAATAGAACTTTTGACTTGGTATCATCTGCTTTCACGATCCGTTTCTGGTCGGAACCTTTTTGATTTACTGTTGTGTGCGAGGGGTCTACAACTCATATAATCAGAAGTACACGACCCTATAATCACTTATAATGACATCTATAAACTTTAATCTTCTATAATCTTTATCTATAAATTCCTAAAATTTTGATGCAAAAACTGCATCTTTGAGAGGAGGTGTAAGTAAAACTCTATGAATCTTTGCAGTAAGGTCAAAACTGACTACACCATTGAAAAGAGAATTGAAAACTAATTTATAACCATCTATGGCAAAAAGTTGGATTTCTAATTCGTACCCTTCGATGAAAGATATCAAATGAATTTAGCAGAATATCGTTACTCCCATGACCAAAATAGATAGTCTTTAACTATCACCAAACATGGTTTGCAACTTTCTTTAAGGTCCCTTAACATTCTCTAATATTTTCAGAAAGATGATATTCAAATTCCTTTCTGCAAATACTAGAGAATGCTAAGAGACCTTAGAGGAAGTTGCAAACCATGTTTGGTGATAGTTGAAGACTATCTATTTTTGTTGAGAGAGTTACGATATTCCACTAATCCAAGGGTTTGAATTAAAAATCCAACTTTTCGCGTTAGATGGTTTTGAATCAGTTTTCAATTCTCTTTTCAATGGTGTATTCAGTTTTTACCTTACTGCAAAGATTCATAAACTTTTACTTCCACCTCCTCTCAAAGACGCAGTTTTTGCATCAAAATTTTAGGGATTTATATCTCTCAAACCGTTTGAGCTACAGAGCCCTGATTTGGAGTGGGAGCTTACTCCACAAATTGATAACCTTCATATGTGAGACAAAACCCAAAGTCGGTTTTTATATTATAGTCATTGTACATTCAACCTTAATAATCTGTCTATAATATTTTTATTATCTTATAATCATCCCGTAATCTTTAATCATTCTATAATCTTAAAATCGTTCAATAATCTTATAATCACGCTATAATTCTTCTTATCTATACTCAAAAGTACACGGCTGAGGCGAGTTGTAGACCCCTTTGGTTGTGTGTTGAGAGGTGGGAGGCGGATGAAAGTACCGGCCTCCACCCTCTCCAAATTACCTTTCCCGCCCGTGCACTGGGTTGCGAGCGTGTAGCGAAGTCAAATTTTGCCAGTGGGTAGCACTACACAACCCTTCGAAAACGCAAGGCGACAAACAAAAATATTTGCCTTTCAGAATTAATTAGAGAATTCGATACCAACATAACAACTCAACTATCTCCACACTCCACACCAGTTGGGATTTGAGATATCAACAGAATTCGGACCTGCAGAAGCATCAAAAAGCGTCACACTGGAAACGCAAGTGTGTAAATGTCTATTCGTGCACTTAGGGGTGAAAAGGGGTAAACGTGTGAATTTTCGGGGAAAAATTCAAAACTCTAACACTTTAAGTATACGAATGGAAATTCACACACTTAAAAGTGAACGACATTCACACAACTGGTGCATTCCATGACTCTCTACGCTGCTGTAAAGCAGATGTGGCACCACTCCTCCCTGAGGGTCGTGTCACAGGGGTGGTCACTGGTCACCCCTACCCTACGGGTAGTTTTGGAAAATCGTCGCTCTCAACTAAAGTTTCCAGACTTTTCAAGGCCTCCTTAGTGTGAAAAATGTGAAAATTTCAATTAAGGGTTGGACGGTTAGGGGTAGCACAACCCTCCAGGGGTGCGAAGGTGAAACCAGGCACTTTGCTGTCGTTGCCCACGTCAAACCACAAGATTTTCAATAGCGTTCGAGATTTTAAAAAAACACCTCTGTGGGAGGTTGGGGCTAACTGGGGATAGGGGGTGGCTTGTCGGAGGGGGTGGAACGGGCCAGAAATCTTCAAATTGGTTCCTAGCCTAGGACACCTGGAACACCAAATTTTAGCCACTTCCGGCATCCCCTTCTCCCCTAACCTTTCAAGTTTTTTTCGACTTTTCAACCCCCGTGACCATTACGGGATGCGTACGCCGGATGTTAAACTGCACACATGGGTGCATGTCTATGTCAAATCTTGACTTACTAGATTCAAGGGGAAATAATTTAATCCAGGCGTAAAAGAGTGGTCCGCTAAATGTTTTGACGAGTGTATCTTACATTTATGCTGCTTACGACCAAAATTGACCACTAATTTAAAATAAATTTACCGTTAATATAACCGTTTTCCGAGGGAATGTAGGGGAAGTGTAAATTCCCGATCTTGACCAAACTCGGTAAATTTGTTTTTTATTGAGCAAAAAATTGAAAAAAATATTGAATTTGAGCCAAAAATGACGGAATGAGGTCTCAAATAGAAAAATGGTAGAGGAACTTCCCCCCTTCCCAAACCGCTCAGTTTGAGTCAGAATGTCCCATAATATTTGTACTAAAGTAGAAATTTTGTATTTTTCGAAATAATACGCTTTCATAGGGAGTTTCGGCATTTGACACTCAGGAAAAAATTTGGTCGCCATTCGTCACCTACATAAATAAGAAGCAAATATGCCGAGTTTGGGCACGATCGGAAATTTACACTTGCCTAAGTCCCCTTGTGAGTGGAGCCACTGTAAAACCCTTCTTCTTTTTTACAGGGATTTTACGAGGTCAATAACGCCCCAATAGATTGGACTTTCCCGAATGTCCCCGTCATGCCTTACGGACACTACAGGTTCAAATTGATGATGTCTAAGGCTGGACAATATGACACTTGCTATGTGGCAGAGTGCAGGATTATCCCTAAATTGGAGTGACGGCGCAATGCTTATCAGTGCAACACTGCACGTATTACAATTACACACCACGTCCAAATATATGGTAAAAAAAAAGATTGACATAATTATTTCATTCCTTTGAAACATGAAGAGAAGGGACATGAAGAGAAAGGAAGGTACCTTTCATTTGCACTTGATTACATTCCAAAATTCCCAGAGGTGGCAAAACCTTTCGGTCGCAACGTCTCAGAAGCGAGGTCGCCCGGCCGCTTACAGTCTCCTGTCCATTACACGGTTCTAGTCTCATGCTTAAGCTCGACTCGGAGCGGTGGACACTCTAGCTTTCGGGTGCGATCCCTCCGACCACGGTGTTTATGAGTCCCACAAAGGCAGCCAGAAAGCAAAGCCTCGCCGGTATGGACCCTACGCAGCCCCCGGGGGCTGCGTTACTGCCCCCCACGGCGTGCCGTGCAGTGCACAGCCCCCGGTGACTAGATTATTCTCCACGCGGCATGTTGTGCACATCCCCCCGTTTGGCTATCAAAAAAAGCTCGCCAGATACGTGCGTGCATCAGTTTATTTGAAACACCGAAACAACCCGCAAAATAGGGAAAACTCAATATGTTTGGAAAGCGGAAATCACGGAAATCATTACTCTACAAAGATTGAGTTACTTTACATAAATAAACGTAAATAAACGCCAATAGCCAACGTCGTAAGTCGTTTAGCCGATTTCGAAGTGGCGGTGGAGGCAGATGGCACACGTCGCTCCTCAGCAGCGTGTGTTAACAATCGAAAAGCGAGTGGTCAAATTAGAATTCAAGGAAGGAGGGGTGACAGTCCAATGGTCCCGACCGCCAACGTTCAAGCGAAATGGAGAGTTTTGAAGAACTTTCTGAGTTTCAACTAAAAGATGTCAGTTATGACTTGGTTTGACAAAGATGAGGCGGTAAAAATGCGAAATGGTAAGATGTTCGTGTTAATTGTTTGAACCGAAGTGCTTGCCATGTGTGGGTGGTGGGGGGCCATTGATCGCAGACTTTCGTCTTCATTTTCTAGACGCTAATTATGCTTACTAAGTTTTTCTGAAGGAGTAAAGCGCAGACAAAATGAACCTGCCACTCCTCAGGTTGCTGCAGCAGAAGAGCAAGAGGGTGCTCCTCATATGAGAACAACAGGCGTAAAGTCCAGTTCACCAATTTAAGCCGTGAACCTTTTATGGAGGCAAATGTAGAAAAGTTGACGCGACTTTACAATTTCTCTGGTGGTGATGAATGGAATTTTATCAGCTTCTTTTTCCTAGCAATTTTTTGTAACATTGCTACAGAAGGCAGGCAAGGCAGAAACTTACAAACCCAAATCTGAAATGGTCTGTGGTCAGTTGCCAGTATGGAAGAGTCCCAGAAGTGGTGTGGTTGACAGAAATAGGAATCTATTTGAAGTTATCCCTGACTTTTTATTTGCAGTTTATTATAGTGGAAAGATTGCTGCTACGATTCTTGCGTGTAAGTCATATAAGTACATCAACACACACCTGCAGCTAGAGGGAGATAATAGTCTAACTGCCTATACACACTCTGCTAAGTCATTTGATGGCAAAGACATGAGAGAACTGTCTATAGATGAAAATGATGGGAATGCAAATAATACTCCCCCTACTGAGTACATGTGTAAATAATTGCAGGTGATGCCCAAAGGGATAAGCAAAGAGGCTCACTTATCAAGCATCATTAGCCAATGAAAAAAATAAAGAAAAGTTCTTTTTTTCTGGGCCTCCAGAAAATTTCAGCAATGTAAGCCTTTTGCAAATAAAGGGCACCTTGCTTGTTGTCAGTTTTCTGATGCTAGGGTAAAAGCAAATGCAGGCTTCTGTTCTGTACAAATAAGGACAAGCGTGCTGCATGTGTTATTGACCAATCTGATTCAACAGCTACAGTAAAGGTAAGTTGGCAGGGGCTGAGACAATGAGACTAGGAGTCATGGATATGCAACGAAGTGACCCGGGAGTCCCGCCTTAGCAGATGTACGTCACTTTATCTCTGCCACCACTGGTTATTTCACTCCGTCCGACGTGCCATTCGAAAGAGGAAGGTTCAATCCATGGCCAAAATTCAAAAAAATCGCATCTTGCCGCCGCTAGTTTGAGCAGGAGCCCCGAATCAGAGCTCTGCGTAAACGCCCTTTTCGACCGACCGAGCCCGACCGCGTCGCGGTCGCTGAGCCAGTCGGCTGACCGCCTTACTCCGGTTGATCTCGGTCGCCACCGACCGGGCGGGCACAATCGGTGGCGACCGCCCTGCGGCCCGCAGAGAGTATGCGGTCCCTAGGATATGCAAACTCGCCACACTGCAGCGTCCGCTCTCATACAGCCGATACACAATTTCCGATGTACAAGAAACTTACCTACTCTTTCCACCACTTCGAAAGGTCTTTCGACCCCACAGTCGGGCAGCACATTGCCAACAAGACGTACTTGTCGACCTCTTCGGCGACGGTGAGTAGGTTGTTGGGTGCCCCCGAGGATCGACTCGTACTCGTCTTCCAAGGGAACCTTCTCAGGTGTAAATCTCCGATTTCGTTGAAACTCGGAAAATTTAAAGGTTATTGTACTAGAAGTCGGATAGCACTTGGAATTTTTCCGGAACCTCAGTTACCAGGGGTTTACTGAACTCTTACACTGTTTTTGTCTCAAATATCCCTCTACCGCCTCAACGGTAATAAAGCAAAACGGACAAAATTTTGGCCCAAAGAGCGCTACTTTGATGAGTTACCCCTTAGAACTCTGCCTTACATTTTACAAAAAATATCATAGTAACCATGCATAAAAACCGCACTCCTACCCCTATATAGGGGAAAACTAATTGTGAGGTTCAGGAAAAAGTGCCATCCGATTTCTACATAAATAACCTTCAAATTTTCCTAGTTTCAACGAAATCGGAGATTTACACCTGAAAAGGTTCCCTTGTTCGTCTGACGAGACACGACGGCGACGTTTTGTTAGGGGTGGGGCTGCGCCGCCGCATCACAGCCTCCTGCTCCACGCAGAGCTCACCCACCCTCGATTTTACCCGTCGAAATATTAAGACATTTGGTATGACCTCTTTCCGAGGCCATCAGGAAAAAAATAATCAGGACCATATTACAGAATAAGGATTGTCTGGTAGTAATGCCAACTGGAGAGAAGTCCTTTTGCTTCCAGCTACCGGTTGCACTCAGTGACCATTGTGATCAGTTCCCTAAGATCCCTGATGCATGATCAGGCGCAAAAACTGACAAACATTGGTGTGAGCAGTTTAAGTAACTATCTGTTCAATAATATATTATAACAATTTAGGGACCAGCTGCAGTGCTTTCTGACGGAAACACGAAAAAGATGTATGCTGATTTGAACACTGCAAATCCCAGTGAGTATAAATTTACACGATTGAAATAGTACATTAGATAAAATCTAACGTTTCTTTTCTTCTGCAGCACTGAAGCTTGTATACATCACGCCAGAAACGCTGTGTATCAGCCAGGCATTTAAGACAGTCTTAGACAAATTAAGGACGAGTAACAAATTAACAAGATTTGTCTTTGATGAAGCACATTGCATGGCAAGTTGGGGTGATGAATTCAGGTAAAAACTAATTATTTCAAACATTTTAAAACTATTAAATACATTTTGGATTGTTTGGATTATTAATTGAATTTAACTACCATACCAGGCCAGCATACAGAAAGTTGAAGTGGCTACACAACAGCTACAGAAATGTGCCCTTCATGGCTGTCACTGCAACAACAACTCCAGCTGTCAGACAGAGAATTAAAGATATATTAGCCCTTTGTGATGTGCAGAGGTAAGTACATCTGCAAATTTTAACAGCACATATCACCCACAATTTCAAATTTTGCATTCTTCATCACTGCCTGGGTTGACATTGTAGTCTGGATAATTTAGAAATATGATGTAGATATTTTTACCATTTTGATGTATGGTATGTCTTTGAGGGACCTAATAGTCGTCCATCATTTTTAATACATCCTTCTGAGGACACCAAAAAAATTTCAAAATGAGCAGAAATAATGTAATAAATAATAAGTAAAAATAATTGTAGCATCACCTCAAAACTTTAATTTATTTAGCAAACATGGCATGTACTGTTTAGTGCAAAATCTGAAATAATAGTTGATGATTGCAGTTTCTCATTTGAATTCGAATCTTAGTTCATCGCATAATTTTAAAAGTGATAATAAGAGCATAATTTTAATTTGACCTGTTTCTAGAATTATATATAGTGTCAATCGGCCAAATATAAAATTCTGTCTCATCAAAAATTCGCAGTTGAAAGTGGCAGCCATGATAAAGGACAAGTTCCCTGACAGCTGTGGAATTGTCTACTGCACAACTCGGAAAGAATGTCAACTCTCTGCTGAAGGAGAAAGTTGCCGTGTGTACCACGCAGGTATTGGACAAAACGAACTGAAAACAGCACACAAACTATGGATGGACAATGAGATCAAGGTAACTTTCATAAGATAAATACACGATGTAGAAAGACCCGGTGTCGGCGCTCCGCCTCCAAAGGTGGCACCAGATCTCGTACCCGAAAGTCAGTACCTGCTGCGACCGCCGCCGCGCTGCAGTCGAGCGGTACGCACCCCCACCCTTCCCCGCCTCCTCTCCCCGCCACCCGGGAAGGGCCCAGCGGGAGGCGGGGGGAAGAGGCGGGGAAGGGAGGGGGCGCGTACCGCTCGACTGCAGCGCGGCGGCGGTCGCAGCAGGTACTGACTTTCGGGTACGAGATCTGATGCCACCTTTTGAGCGCAGTGGCATAGGGAGCGCCGACACCGGGTCTTTCTATATCGTGGATAAAAATGATTGTTTCATTTTTTGGAGTAGCCTTTCATGTTCATCTTATTTTCATTCACAACAGGTCATTGTTGCAACAAACGCATTTGGCATGGGAATAGACAAGCCTGATGAGCGATTTGTTATCCATTTCAAAATGCCTAAGTCTGTGGAAGAGTAGTTCCAGGAATGTGGAAGAGCAGGACGAGATGGCCAGCATTCAGAGTGCATACTTCTCTATGGATTTGAAAATGCTATTTCATGGATGACTCTTCTGAAAAGTATGGTAATTTTTGTTTGTAAAATCTGAAATTTAAAAAAAATCTTTCATGATAATACATCCTTTAACAAATGTGTTCAGATGGTGTAAACAAGAGCAATTTCATGGATAGCGACATACCCATTAACACAGAAGACGTCAAGACCATGGTGAAGTATTCAGAAGATGTTATAAACTGCAGAAGAATGCAGCTTCTGAAGCATTTCGGTGAGGACTTCACATCTGAATGCTGCCCCTCTTGCTGCAGCAACTTCGTTTCTAAGGTATAAGAAATGAATAAGATTGAGTGCTTTCATAGACACGCTTAAAAAAAACAACAGAAATTCGAGTTTTGAAAATTTACACCATTAATTAAGTTTATGTTACGTGGTTCCAGGAGGTTCACATACATATAAATGCTGCTAAGATGGTTCGGGCTGTTTTAAGCATGATAACACAGCCCCACAGGAAGATCACGTACAAACACACCATAGAAATACTCAAGGGAAGCAAACAAAAATATCTCTTAGACCGAAGTAAACTAAAAACGCTTTTTATTTTTTTTTTTTTTTACAAAGAATGCTCAGTATTATATTTTCCTAATAAAAAAATACTTTTCTTCCACAGGATACCAAAACATTAAACAGTATGGGCTCATGAGAGATTGGAACAAAAGAGATATCGCAACAATCATAGCCCATCTGTATACCAATAATTTTAAGGATTTCACAAGCGAGATAAATAAATATAGTATTGTTCACTACATATAATTGGAACAAATCAGTCTTTCTATCCAGATGATTTTGAGGCGATTATTTTTTTATTAATTTTTTTGTATTCTACTTACTAATATCCATCTGCTTCATATTGAGGCCATATGTTTCAGTTTAAAGTGCCAACTATAAACAAAGAAAGAGAGAACATTTTCAACTCATGCTATGAGGAGCTGAAATCACTTGATGAGAGAATTGCCTATGCACAAGGAGTTACGAATGACAGTATTTTTGACACTGAGGTGAGATATGAAGATCCATGTCGAAACTATACAGTGGAAATAATTTTTTTTGACTTATTATTTTAAAAACAGATACTTGTAAGATTAGCTCATGGCTTACCAAGAGATAAATCACAAATGCTGGAGATACCGGGAATATCTCTGCGCAAATACATGATGTATGGCGAGCCAACATTGGACATTACCATAGTCGGGTGTTGCATGGGACAGGACCTGAAAAAAGGCAAGTTAATAAGGGCCTAAAAACAATCGTCCAATGTGTCATAACTACGGCAAATATTGTAAAAAGATAAAACTCTAGTTTTAACCAGTAAAATTAAGAATCAATTGCATTCTATGTTAATCAGTAACATTATGATTCAATTACGATCTTTGTGTGGTTTTGAAAACATTTCGAGTAATTTTATACTACGACAATGCTACATGAGTAATAACAGAAACCAAAATCGGCGTTCGCGTCGATTCCGGGCGACGAACTTCTCGAACTACTTCCGGAGCTTTTGTTCTTCTCTCGCCCTGGCAGGCACGGGACAGGTGGTCTATTCGGAAAATAGTTCATTAGAAAGAGAGACCCCTCAACAGGCTAACTCAGATATCACTCGCTAAGCGGCCGTACTCACCTTTTCCCGCAAACCTCGGGGGTCAAAACGATCTTTTAAAATAAATTGCTGATATTTGAACGATTTCAGACCATGAATCACGCGCATGTACGTTCTGTTGTTGTTTATTACGCAGCAATGCAACTTTCACGTCTATTCCCTCGTTTCTTGTTGATAAACGCCCCCAAACTCAATCCGCCATGTGAATTTTTCATACCGTACCCACCCCGGCACCGGGCGCTCTCCACCGCGCCGCCCGGGCATGCGCAGGGCGCTTTAGTTATTCCATTTCTCTTCTTCCCGGCCGGGTTATGAAATAGCCTATTTAATAAGGCATTCCGGGAAAGCTGAAATGCTGAAGAATGCAAGGAACAAGAAAACGGAATGCACCATGTTAGAGCAAAGCGATTTTCGTTCCCTTCATCCCCGCATTCTTCTGAATATCAGCTTTTCCGGAATGCTTTATTTACTTATTCGTGCAAATGAAACTGGTTTACACTTGATGCTTCTCAATGACCTCACCCTTGACATGGCAACATATGTTAGCCAAAGTGCAAATTCCTTTTCACTAAGGTGAACAACAGCCTATTCAAAGGAAAATTCCAAATCAACAATAATATAAACTAGGTAGATGTACGGCAGGCCACGTCTCGCGTAACAGGCTTCGCGATATCTCACGAAACGCTGTTACGCTGCGACGCGTCTAGCATACACCTACCTAAGCCTGCGGCGATGACACCCGAGTCGGGTCGTAAAAAGGCCTTCGGTCCCAAAAGTCACGAATTTTGTTCCTCGAGATTCCGTTTGAGTAGTAGCTTCCCCGGACACCATCAAATATCCGAGAGTTAACATTACTAGCTACATGTACGCCAGACCACGTCTCGCGTGACAGGCTTCGCGATATCTCACGAAACACTGTTCCGCTGCGACGCGCCTGGCGCACACATAGCTAGGCATGCGACGCTGACACCCGAGCCGAGCAAATGGGAGGGTATAGGGGAACAGGGTCTTCCGGGCGCAAAATTTGACATACTGAAACCATTTGTAGGGGTCTTCTTACTCTAAAACTAGGAAAATGTAACTTCTGCTGTTCGGTAACGGTTTTCATTAAAGTTCGAATTTCGACAGATTGATGTAAAAATCAACGTTGTAGTGGTACTAGATAATCTCACTGGTAATCATGTCAACGAATGCATACGCAAGTCCAAATTAATTCAACTTTTTATTTAAAGGTTTTTTGACACGAAAACTATACAGTCTGAAAATAGACAGAAATTCAATCGACTCGATTTTTTTGGACATACGTTCGTTGACACGATTACCAGTGATCTAGGGACCCTTACGCCCAAAAGGGGGTGTGGTTCGACCCGTAATATGTGGTTTAAGGATTACTTCCTTTACAATTCTGTGACATGAAGCCTTTGATACGATTTAGTAGACCATTTGGTTATTTTCACCACATTTTTGTCCAGAGATGCCCCATAGCCCCGGAACGGTGCAAGATAGAGCAAAACGGACGAAATTTTCGACCAGAGGGCTCTACTCTCACGAGTTACCCCTTAGGAGCCCGTAACAAAAATATTTGAAAAAAAATATTTTGCGACCTGTGGTTTTTGAATTTTTTAAAAGTCAATTTTTGAGCTAGAATGCTCATCTTCGAACTCGATCTGTTTTTTTCTGATACAAAACTACCCTGAAAATTTTTTCAATCAAAGATACGGGCCTCCGGCCCGACAACTTCCCGTCACTTCGACTAAGCATGCAGGGTTGTACATTTTTACGCTTATTTTCGTCAAAAACTTCCTGCGGCGCCTAAATGGTCCAAGATAGAGCCAAACGGACGAAAATTTCGTCGAGAGGGCTCTATTTTGAACAGTTACCCCTTAGAACACCGTAAAAAAAATATTTTTAAAAAACATTATTTGAGGGACTTGTGGTATTTGATTTTTGAAAAATCCAATGTTTGAGCTGGAATGCTCTTCTTTGAACTCGATTTGTCTTCTTATGATACAAAACGACCCTGAAAATCCCAGGTCGCCAGCTCAATAGGGTGTTTTCTATTTCCGTAATGGCTCTGATTGGTCGTCCTGATCACGTGCCACTTCGGCCTTTCTAGTATGGAAAACTGCCAGATCAGTTTCGAGCTCCCCTCCATATTTGAGAGGTTAGAATCGGATCAAACTACCGTGGTAATTTCTCATACTGAATAAGCGGAAACAGATAAGCCAGTGAGTTTGTTCTTTTTCACTTCCGTTCAGTGAGTTTGTTCTTTTTCACTTCCGTTTTAGATAGCCTGTAACACCCTATTCGTTCATTGATTCTTGCACAATTTTCTTCATGTGTGCAGGCAGGGTTCGAGAGAGCTTGACTATTTTGAAAAGGTGTCGTGGTCCCATGACAGCTTGACTCTCCTTTCTAATGCTGAACCACATTACAGCATACACGGTCACCACAAATTTTGCAAAAGACTTCAACGATGCGGACGGGCGGCTCGTTGCTACTGCCAGTTGTTAGCCACCTCGCGTGGTTCAGTGCACCAGGCTGCTTCGCAGCGAGCCCGGGTTCGCAGTGGCCTGTTGTTACTGCTCGACACAAATCGTGAAAATTTTTCTGTTCCCAGCTGAGGTAATCGTGAAACTATTTCTGTTCCCAGCTGAGGTTTGCGTAATTTACTTCCGGCAGAGTGGCAGGAATCGCGCTGAACTATACAGGTGGAAGTTGCTCACAGTCCTTTAGCTTTAGCCCGATTGGGTCAGTCCATCGTGTGGGGCCGCTAGATTTTCCATCCAGCTTAGTGAGTATCCTCGTGCAGGGAAATTCATTGAAGTGCAACAAGCAGATGTTTCGCTGTAGTGGGCGCTTTAGCGATTTTTCTAAGCACGCCAAAACACCGTCTTCGTAGCTAGTGTAGCCAGTGCCATCGCATCCGACGGCACGAAGGCGGTCGGTGCCGACATTTCGCTGTTCAAGTCATTCTAGAATAGCTTTTGCCTCATCGGCCGCTTTTGTTCCTTCTCAACTGACATGACCAAGGAATGTCGACCCCGGTTCCTCTATAATTACCACATGGTTGGCAGTTACAGATAATCTTCGTGTCTTCTGGGTTCCCTCTATATTTGGGATAACTAGGGTCTTGTCTTTGCGGCCGTCGAAGTAGATTGCAACTGGCCTCTCCGCGCGCGCTGATGCCTCTTGGTTCTCTTCCCGTAGCACAGCAGTCGTAGTCGAGCCCCGGAGCAGAGATTGTCAACGCACGGGCTGGCAGTCCGCTTGCCTGCCCGAAGCACTTTCGATCGGGCTTGGCCCGCTCGAAAGCTTTCGAGCGGGCCGAGCCCGAACTCAGCCCGCCAGCTCCTACCCCACTTTGCCCCGCTCAGCTCCCCTCACCTGCAGCGAGCGGTGAACCGAGACTGGACCGAGCCCGAAACCTCGGCTCGGGCTCGGGTCAGCGGCTTGCCGCTGGCGGCTGGCTGGCGGCGGGTGAGCTGGCCCGACAGCCCGTGCGTTGACGATCTCTGCCCCGGAGTACCCTATTGCCGTTGTATTTTTTTAGGGTCAACAACCTGTGACCTGTCCTTGTCCGTGACCAGGCCAACAATTCTTTCTCGAGTTATCGTGCGGACAGACAGAGAAACAAACTAAATCAAACTTCTACGGTCAGTGGAGTAATGGGCTTCGCTAATCGCTCAGCCTACATTCTGTCAAAATTCCAACTTTAAACAAGCTAGATGTACGCCAGACCACGTCTCGCGTAACAGGCTTCGCGATATCTCACGAAACACTGTTACGCTGCGACGCGCCTGGCATACATCTACCTTG
>NW_026267472.1:43041-44006 GCF_000697945.3 Frankliniella occidentalis
ACAGACACACAGACAGACAGACAGACAGACAGACAGAAAAAGTTTTTTCCGACCAGACGGAGTAATAGGCTTCGCTAATCGCTCAGCCAAAAATGTTTTTAAAAAACATCATTTTGGGGACCTGTGGTTTTTGATTTTTTTAAATCCAATTTTCGAGCTAGAATGCTCATCTTCGAACTCGATCTGTATTTTTATGACACAAAACGACCCTGAAAATCCCAGGTCGCTAGCTCAATTTGTTCTCGAGTTATCGTGCGCACAGACAGACACACAGACGGACAGACAGACAGACTCGAAACTTTTTGATCATGACTGTTGTAATAGGCTTCGCTAATCGCTCAGCCAATAAGACCCTGACAAAGGCTTCGAGGCTGTCAAATTTTGGGCCCCGAAGGCCCCGGTCCCATTAACTCGTCTCGGGTGTTAGCGCCGCAGGCCTAGCCATATGTGCGCCAAGCGCGTCGCAGCGTAACAGTGTTTCGTGAGATATCGCGAAGCCTGTTACGCGAGACGTGGTCTCGCGTACATACAGCTAGTTTTTTTACCTTAAATCTGTCAAGTAATGCCCCCTAGCACCCAAACGGTACGAGATAGATCAAAACGTACGAAATTTTTGCCCATGAGTACTCAAGACGACGACGACGACGAGTGTGCGTCATGTTGTTGCCCTACCGAATGACGACCAGTATGTATCTCCCACCTCCTCTCGTCTTTCATCACACTAAAAACGCCCCCGATTAGCGAAGCCCATTACTCCACTGACCGGAAAAGTTTCATTCTGTTTGTCTGTTTGTCTGTTTGTATGTCTGTCCGCACGATAACTCGAGAATGAATTGAGAGAGCCATCTGGGAATTTCAGGGTCGTTTTGTATCATAAAAAGACAGATCGAGTTCGAAGATGAGCATTCTAGCTCAAAAATTGGCTTTTTAAAAAATCAAAAACTACAGGTCGCAAAATGTATTTT
>NW_026267472.1:45375-49213 GCF_000697945.3 Frankliniella occidentalis
GTTTTTGATTTTTTAAAAAGCCAATTTTTGAGCTAGAATGCTCATCTTCGAACTCGATCTGTCTTTTGTGATACAAAACGACCCTGAAAATCCCAGGTCGCTATCTCAATTCTTTCTCGAGTTATCGTGCGGACAGACAAACAAACAAACAAACAAACAAACAAACAGACAAACAAACAGAATGAAACTTTTCCGGTCAGTGGAGTTATGGGCTTCGCTAATCGCTCAGCCAATAACTGGCACGTTAATCGGCTATCTTTATCACTAGGTAGTCCACTTGACAAGTGATCACCAGCCTCAAATTTTAAAGTTGAACCACAGCGCTCTGAAACATGAAATGTGCTTGTTTTCGCGCGCCCTGAAGTTACGAATCCAGCAAAATTTGAATGGTGATTCTAGCATGATTTGCTGGTTTTCGTTGGTTGTTGGCTGAGCGATTAGCGAAGCCCATTACTCCATTGATCGGAAAAGTTTCATTCTGTTTGTCTGTCTGTCCGCACGATAACTCGAGAAAGAATTGAATGAGCGATCTGGGAATTTGAGGGTCGTTTTGTATCACTAGCTATATGTACGCTAGACCACGTCTCGCGTAACAGGCTTCGCGATATCTCACGAAACACTGTTTGGCTGCGACGCGCCTGGCATACATCTACCTAGGCCTGCGGCGCTGACACCCGAGTCGAGGAAAAGTCGTAAGTAGGCATTCAGCCCCAAAAGTCACAAATTTTGTTCCTCGGGGTTTTATTTTAATGAGTTACCCTACCGAAGACCATCAAATATCTGAGAAAAAACATAGAAATGTTTTGCGGTCATTTGGGTGTAGAAAAATCGCTCTGGTGTCTAAACGGTTAAAGATAGAGCCAAATAGACGAAATTTTCGTGCGGAGGGTTCTACTTTGATGAGTTACACCTTAGGAAAGAGTAAAAAAATACTTTAAAAATACTCCATTTCGGGGACCTGAGGTTTTAGAATTTTTAAAAATCCAATTTTCGAGCTAGAATGCTCCTCTTCGAACTTGATCTGTCTTTTTATGACACAAAACGACCCTGAAAATCCCAGGTCGCTAGCTCAATTCGTTCTCGAGTTATCGTGCGCACAGACAGACAGACAGACAGACACACAGACAGACAGACGCGAAACTTTTTGATCATAACTGGAGTAATAGGCTTCGCTATCGCTCAGCCAAAAAACGTCAATCGGCTTATAACTGGAACGTTAATCGGCTATCTTTATCAATACTGGAAACTTTCACCTTCGGGTAGAGACAGACCACAAGGGACTGTCTAAAAAATGGAAATCCCGGGTGGAGGGATCTGCATTTTGGGATATAGCGATTCACTGCACTCGGACCAAATTTGCCTCTGCAGTGTAAGTGTACATTGACTACTTTCTGATTGCGGAAAGTGTACATTTAGTATTGTAGCTAGTATCTAGTTTAAAACTATCCTTTGACTAGATTCAAAATGCATACGGGTGATATAGTTAACATGTAGTTTAAATATAGTAATCTGTTGTAAAACTAGGTAGATGTACGCCAGACCACGTCTCGCGTAACAGGCTTCGCGATATCTCACGAAACACTGTTACGCTGCGACGCGCCTGGCACACATCTACCTAGGCCTGCGGCGCTCACACCCGAGTCGGAAAAAGGTTGAGTCGTAGGTAGGCCTTTGGCTCCAAAAGACACAAATTTTACCCCCAGGATTCTATTTTGACGAGTTACCCCACCAGAGATTGTCAAATATCTGAGAAACAACATTAAAATGGTTTGGGGTCATTTTCGTGTGGATATCGCCCTCTGGCGACTAAACGATTAGAGATAGAGCCAAACGGACAAAATTTTGGCCCTACGGGCTCTACTTCGACGAGTTACGTTTAAGAAAGATTTAAGAAAATTAAAAATTAAAAGTAATATTTTGGGGTTTTCGTTTTTGATTTTTTTTGGCAGGTCAACTTTCAAGCTAGATGGCTCAAAATCAATACAGTTCTTGCTTTTTATGCTACAAAGCTACGCTAAAAATTTCAGGTACCTAGCTCAAACCGTTCTCGAGTTATCGTGTTTACAGACAAACAGACAGACACACAGACAGACACGACACTTTTTGATCATCACTGGAGTAATAGGCTTCGCTATCGCTCAGCCAACTACAATCTTTCTGTAGTTTTACAACAGTTGGACTATAGTTTTTTCGCGGGTTGCACAG
This sequence comes from Frankliniella occidentalis, assembly GCF_000697945.3. NCBI lineage: Eukaryota > Metazoa > Arthropoda > Insecta > Thysanoptera > Thripidae > Frankliniella > Frankliniella occidentalis. Next base: position 47,581 of record NW_026267472.1, read on the forward strand.
TTTTACTGCAGTTTGGCGGGTTAGTTTCGAACTACACTTCGAACAACAGTTGGAAAGTACAAACAAAACCTACAGTTGGTCTCACACTTAAAGTGCCGTGTTCAAAACTTCGTTCGAAAAATTTTTGTGCAGGAATTTCTCCTACTCCTACCTTTCTACCTTCCCCCGCTAACCCCCTCTCATCCTATTAATTGATTGTAGCACTCTTACTTTAATGAAAGTTGATGAAGATGATGGGAGTTGAACCTCTGACCTCAGAATTGGTAGCCCAGTACGATGACCACTTTTTTTTAAAAAACACATTTATTAACAGCAATTTAACAGCAGTATAACAGTAACATTAACAATATTATTATTTTAATAAAAAAAAAGAGTTAACAATATTAGAGTATCACAGGTTTTTTTTTTCTCGTTACATTCACAAATCCTGCAAATCACTTTTTTCTTTGTGGCTCATCAGTCCTTGCCTGGGTCTTTACATACTTATAAGTCTATTTTGTATTTTGATTTGGTTTCTAGCTTTATTTTCATATCTGATAGTTTTCTTTCGAAGTTTGTGATGTCTCGGTTACTCGTTTTTAAAAGATAGTGCACAACGTTTCCGATAAGCCATGTAAATGTTATTTCTTTTTCTTGGGGGTCTACAATATCTGGGGTAATCATAAGTTCTCTTTGGTTTTCTCCTAGCCTACTTCCTGTCCATGCCTCTAGCTTTCTAGTGACCCATCTCCATATGACCTTCCTGGCTGGCCCGCACCCCACAAGTCTGTGGCTGACACTTTCCACTTCATCACAAGCCTCACACTGTGGTGAGTCTGCCCGCCCTATGGTGTGCAGTCTGGCCCTGGTTGGAAGAACTCGGTGCACTGCTCTGTACCAGGCCGCCCGGGCCTCTAGTGACAGTGTCCTGGACGCCACTCTGGCCCAGATCCGTGGCCAGCAGACGTCACTGCGGGCGGCCTCCACCCTCGGCCTGGTCGTGTTGTTGTCCACGGCGTCTGCGTACAGGGCGCGCGTGAGGTCCTTCACGCGGAGCTTGGCGGGGACGGAGGCCCCGTTGAGAGCAACCCGCACGTCCTCGAAGTGCCTCACCGCGGTGGACAAGGTCGTGCCCATGAGCCACTGCGACACCATAGCTTTGGTCTCGCAGTAACCCAATGGTATGCTAAGCGGTTTGGTCTGACAACTCACAGTCGAACTACGGTCGAACTACAGTCGAACTACAGTCCAGCTACAGTTATGCTACATTTAATCCACCGGTTGCGTAGTTTCTTTGCTGCCTAAGATTTACAACCGAATAAGTCGCCTCCTGCTTAGTTCACAGGACAAAAGCAGTGCAGTGTAGTTCACGTGCAAAACGTTAGGGTTGCCCAAAAAAAAAATCAAAATGTTCGGAGAGAGCAACGCCGGTCAAAATCGAGTAGTGGGTGAAAAATAAAAGCTTACGCGTTTTTTCCTTTTGCTGTGAGATCACTCTAAATAACTGCGCAAAGCCCTTAAACTTTAGACAGGGTCCTAAGTGCATTGCGCGAGGTATTTCAACACGAAGTTTTGCTCCGATTTAATCGACACGGGTATCACTTTATTCGTCTTTTTGTGCTGAAAAAGAATATGTGTCTACGCGGGCTGTAGG
>NW_026267472.1:50367-53653 GCF_000697945.3 Frankliniella occidentalis
GGGCAGCGGGGTACAGCGGGGGAGGGCACCCGCCAGCCCTTGTGCTGCTGCAGCCGCAGCCCCGCCCCGCCTCGCACGCAGCATGACATGCGCCCCATCGGGCCCGGAGTGACCCTTCCGCTGCAGCAGCCGCAGCGGCGCTGCTGCTGCAGGCGTGTGTGTGTGTGTGTGTGTGTGTGTGTGTGTGAGGTGGGGAGGGGGGTGGGTCTGAAGTCCGCGGAGACCGCGCATGTGTAGTTATGCTGTACCGCATGCACGGCTGCGGGCGGGTTGCCTACTAGCAGCCAGGAGCCCGGAGCCTGGCAGCACTGCGGAAACAGAGAGGCAACGCACGGCGCGTCCTTCGAGAGAGAGAGAGAGGGACAGAGTGAGAGAGAGAGAGAGAGGGGGGGGGAGGGGACGGTTGAGGGTGCCCGGGCAGTGCGACATGTGGCGACCGGAACCGATCCAGGCTCTGACTGGCGGCAACCCTGCAGCGCTGCCTGGGGCCCTCCGTGTGATGGTGCTAGCCGAAATGGCATCAGCGCCTGTACCCTGGCGGGGGAGGTGGGACTGCACCCCGTGACCTGCCGGGCCAGTCCTCCCTCCAAAGGCCCGCCCGACCCCGGGCCTCCGCGGCCGCCCCCTGTGGAGCCAGCAGGTCCATGCGAGACCATGGCCGCCGGCGTGGCCATTAGCCGGTACGCCGCCAGCACGCCGTGGAGCGGGTCAGCGGTGGCCGACGGGCCGACGGGCCGACGGGCCGCCGACGGTCGGGCTCCATGATCTTGGCGCCGGATGAAAAATAATTGGGCTCTTTTTTAGCAGATGATACATTTGTAACTGAAACTTTAAACATTTCACATGACTAAAATTAATAAGAATGATTTGTCAAATGTGTCATTGCTTGTACTCTCATGCAGCACCGTGCAGAGCAAGGCAGAAAGCGTGACGTCACCAGTAGAAGATAGACAGGGGGGCGGCTGGTCGGTGGCCCGCGCCACAGCCGCCAGGCTCCGCAGCGTCAGCCCCCCTCCCCCTCCCTTCTACCTCCCTCCCTCCGGCAGCGGCAGGCTGCACCGAAGCCGCGCTCGAGGCCCGGGCTCGGCTCGGCCCGGCGTCACTGCTCGGCTCGAATCGCACCTCGGCCAGGCTCGGCTCGCCCGGCGGTCGGAACTCGGCCCGGTTTGGCTCGACCCGCAAGGACCATATCATGCCATTCTAAACACTGAAGGAGAATAAAACGGCAGTGGGGACCTTGTATGATATGAATAGTGGTATAGATAGCAACAACATTCTGTAAATGTGGGTGTTAGATCTTTGAAACCTCCACATCCTGTACTGAAATAATATAATGCAAGGCTTGATCATTACATATGTATCATCTGCTTCCACGATCCGTGCTTTGACGGAACTTTTTTCAAATGCGGTCAGTGGTGCCCCTCACTGGTTGTTTCAACTTATCAAGGTATCAATTTATTTGGGGTAAAGCCTGTAGGTTGGATTCTTTTCTTTAAACTCGTTTTCGTAGTGGAGGGAACCGACACGAACGAAATCATAGAGTATCCGGGGTTTAAATGTCGGAGAATTGACCACACGCCGGGCACCATAGTGCAGGTGTCCACAATTATAGGGCCTGGCATCCCGCCGAAGGACCTTCAATTACTAGGAATTGGACGTGAGTACATAGCAGCAGGGTGGATTAAGGACGGTGGCGGCACTCCGCCTCTACAGCGCGCTTTGTGCTCACCAGAAGCGGGCCCGTCCGCCGAACGCAGCGTTGCCTACTGCCCAGGGTGAGGGGCCGGCCCCTGGGCAGTAGGCAACGACGCGTTCGGCGGACGGGCCCGCTCTAGAGTGCGACAGACACAGCCGCATCAGCGGAAGTGTGCAGGCCCGTGAAATGTTGTCTTTTGCTGGCAGGCGACCGTGATGAAGCCTTAGCAATGACGCGCGCCTACATCGGAGATGTGGCAGCAACATGTCGCCAAAGTGTGCGCCAGGTGTTGCGCACAATGGGTCTCACGTCAGCAGAGACGCAGCAGTTATTCGAGGTCAGCACGGACGAGGAGGAGGAGGAGGAGGAGCAGCAGCAGCAGCAGCCGGACGAGCCGACAGTCGTGGAGGAAGAAGGCGTAAGCGCTGAGGGTCGCACCGAGGAGCCCCAGCCTGAGGTAGAAGCCAGCCGTGCAGGGGAGGGCGACGAGGAGACGGGCATCGCGGACTCCAAACGAGAGGCCAAGCGGCGCAGAGAGAGAGAAGAGAGAGAGGAGGAAATGGCTGCGTTGCGTACGGGAATTGCGACACTAGAGGCTTTGCTGGCGCAGAAGATTGCACGGTATGGAGAGCTGCAGGACGAGGACCTGCTAGATTATTGTGATGGTTAAGGAGGTAATAATAAAATAAATACACACTGAGTCCACTAAATTGCAGTTGATTTCCTGGTGGAAATGACACCACAATTGTATGTTTTAAGTCACTTTTTATACGTGTCTGCGCGGAGAGTCAAACTCCATATGACCCCTTCCGAGTATTGAGCGCTCCCTGACTTTTGGCTAGACTTGGGTTTCTACTTCTTGGCTTATTTTCATATCGTACCCACCTATTCATATATACAGGGTTAAACAATATTTTCTTGTTGCATGATTATTGACTGATTGTGTGGGGTAGAAATACTGTGTCTGACAATTGAAGCCTCCTTTGAAACCAGTAATTTGCATAGTTGAGTTTTACTCTTCATGGACCACAATAACTGTTGTGGCTCCTGTCCTGCTGATGTGAGGATTCTAATGTTTACTCCAGTGAATTGCCCTTGACTCCCTGGTTAAAATGACACCAAAACTGTAATTTTTTATTCACTTTTAGCACTTGTCATCCCTGACAGGGAAACTGAACATGTTTGTGTACGGCCAGGTAAGGGTCCCAAAGTATTGGGTGGCCCTGTGTTTCATGTTTTGATCTTACTTCCACCAAACAAACTCTAACTTTTAACCAGTATCATGAAGCTAAGGTCTTGACTGTCTGCTTTGCTGTACATATTATGGGAAAATATCTACCTGTAAGTTTAATGCCCAAAGTTTTACTTTTCATAAGATTTGATGCACTTGTTTTAAATTTATCATGCTCAATCGCTAAATTTATTTGGTTTGAACTACAAGTCTAACTGGTTGCAAGTCATGAGATTTCATTCCAAATTTAAACACTATTTTCTTTTGCATCGTTATTGAGGATAGTAGGAGTAGTCCAGAAGACAGAAAGACTTGGTTGCTGGCGCTAAACATTTATTGCATATATGGAGTCACGTGGG
>NW_026267472.1:60729-68693 GCF_000697945.3 Frankliniella occidentalis
GGGGGGTAAATGTTAGGTTTGGGTTAGGCGTCAAAAAGATAACCTTTCCAAAAAATTTAGGTTGGGTTAGGCGCCTAAAAGATACCCTTTTGAAAAAATTAGGTTTGGGTTAGCATCCCTGAAGAAAATGGCGGACCGCGAGGATGGGGCATTCATACTACTCGTGGGCCATTTAAAATACTATTACAGTAAAATGAATGCAGTACACATCACTGAAGGATGATTTACAGTTCACTTGTCTTAAAAATGAATCGCAGTTCAGACAGAATCCATTTAATAACTGGAACAGCAAAAGACCTACCCAAAAAAATACAACGCCAATAATATTTTTTGGTGCTGAAAGAAAGATTAATGTAATGACCAATAATAATATTCTATGGTACTGAAAAAGCGATTAATGTAAAATTGAAGAAGACCATTGATAATGCTTCATGTCCACTTGAAATCTACTATGTCATAGGAACCTTTCCCATCTGCTCTCTCCCTAGAAGTAATTTTGTAGACACCATATCGTGGACATTAGTTAAGATGAATTTAAGATTGACAATATTCATGTGTAAATTACCTACATAAAGCTATAGCTAAGTGGGGTCAGCCAAATGACATATTTCCATTTTTTTATGGTACTATAATAACAAGTGTTGTGCACATGTGAAAATAAAAAGTTTGTACACAAATGCAAACAACTGTCACTCAATGAAGAAAATTGCCTACTTGTCAGAAAAGATGGGGACAAGGTTTGATAATATATCCACTATTACCGGGACACACCAACCTTTCGCTAGAAGTGAAATCCTTGCCGTTATGCTTAAATTAGCATCTGTGTAATGGGGCTCCAAACCTGTTAACGAAAAAGCCAACTTGTCAGCTGTGGATGGTAAGGCGAATTTACAACAACCAGTGACGTGCTTGCCTTGCAGTCGCTCGTAATCCGTTGGGCTCAGAAATTCCCTAGCTGAAGCATACTTTGCATAATTGCCACTTCTGTTTGAAGTGAGAGTACGGGCCTGTGAGGTGACAGCGGTCTTGTTACGATCAATGAAGTCTTGAAGTTCCCACCGCGGTTGTTTCACAACCACTTCACTGTGTAAGCCGGGAATGTTTCCCCAAAAGTAACGCTGTCTGGTGACTGGCAGGAAGGCAGAAGCACAGCGCTTTGTTGGGACACCCATGTCACTGTGACAGTATACAATGATTGAAACATTGGTAAGAAAGGTGTTATAGCCATAGGAGGAATTTTCATAACTGGCATACCTTGTCATTTGGTGAAGCGTGCTCGAATCAAGGTGGCATGTATTTTCGAAAAGCCAGCGCATTGTGTGATTCTGATTTTCATATTTAACTTGCAAATATTTCAGAATCCTGTAAAATTCATAATAGAGGACACCTGTACCACCATTCAGGCCAGCGCGTTTTGGGTTGACCTATGAGCACAGACATTGATATTAGGTATTCCGAATCAATAACAAAAAGAAATAGTCATAGTACGTTACCCTCGAAAGATCGTTACAGGGAGAAGATCCAAGTAGGAGGTCAATGTTACCAAGGCGGTCAATGACTTCTGCTGTAACGTGCCTCACATCTCCTAGGCGGATCACATTAGGATGGCGTAAGCTTTGGACCCTGGAACATGTAATTTGGGATTTTGTACATCACTGCGTAATTGATAGTAATTATCAGGTCAATTGAAAAGTCCTGCGCCATAATTTAAAAGTGCATAATACACCTTAGGGCATTTGGGCAAATTTCGCTTGTAAAGTAACGCAGGATTGGAATCCCAAGTTGGTTCAGAGCAACATGGCCGCTAGAAATTCCATCAAACAGAGATAACACAGTGATGGGCCGGCATTTACTCCCCGGAAGGGAGACTTCCCTCTCAAAACCAAAGAAAGGGTCATGGACACCTGTTGGCCAACCTGACTGTCCGACCTGCTCTTCAGTCAATTGTGTTGTGTGCTCAGCAGCAGAGACTTCCCCGTGGGAGGCTTCCTCATGAGCCACCATGTCTCGGCCTTGCACACGCCTAATGACCTTGTTCTTACCATAATAGCGCTTTCCCTTGGGAGCCTGTGATAAAAAGAAAAGGGGGAGGGAATGTCAAATACGGCACACATAACTCACACAGTCAGGCTAATTAAAATAAGTCATACCTTTGTTAAATATCTTCTCACGCCACGCTTGTACTTTGGCATTTCGTGTCACGTTCTATTACGTGACCTGCTGCAGGAGAGCGCTGTAGGATGGGGCGCGGCTGTGCGGCCGTGGTTCGCCATGTGGCCGGCAGGGTGCGGCACGACGTGTGGGAGCACTGGAGCATGGGGTATCTACAGGCTGGCCACAGCGAGAGGGGGTGGGGGCGCCACGCCGGGCCACGCCATGATGGTACGCACAGCGCAGCTGCAGCTGACATCGGCGAGCACACTCTGCCCGGGAACCATCACTCGTGTCTGCCACAGTTGCCCGAAAGTAAGGCAGCCCGCAGCACGCACTGCGAATTTGCCGCGAGTTATGTTACCGCATTACGGCGCGGAACCCGCCGGCAGGGAGAGGGCGGAATGAGTCAGAAAAGAGTCCGCTAGGAATCCGCGCGGCGGACAACGCGCGTAGGGCGGGGGCGGGGGTCGCCCATAACACGAGCAGCAGCGCTGCGCCAGGCCCACCCCACGCACGGCCCGCACGGGGCGCGCTCACAGAGCTCACTGTTGTTCTGCGCGGCGGAACCGTAGCGGACTACGCCGGCTAGGCCGTCCTCAGCGCGGAGTACAGGCGGGGTGCGCCTAAATGGCCCGCTACCACTCCTCTCTACCGCATCGCGGGCAGAGACCGCTCGGCGTACGTGTCAACCGCGTGGTGCATGCGAGCCCCGCGACACTGATTCGTGCCGAGCGCAGTTTGGGCGGATTGCCGATTGCCGTGGGTGTCCGCCGTGGACTGAAGTATTCTACTAGGGGAGCGGGGCTTTCCAGGATGTCTTTTACCTGCTAGAGTGATGAGTCGCCTCTACTGCCCGGTCTGTTTACCAAGTGCAATGTTCAGGGAAAAACATACTATGAAGGACTGTTTACTATAAAAGAGACAGCAGTAGTTTTGCAAACTGACCGCACAAATGTACTGTACAGCCGAGAGCAGTCATTACAATTCTTTTTAACCTTACATTTTTTGCATATGGAATGTAACGCGGACTGAATTCAAGAAGTGCAATTGAATGACCGAATCAGATTGCCAATTTATCTGCTTTAAAACTACAGCAACAACTCAATATACCAATTACATTCCGGGGTGCAATCTCAAGTGTAGTTGCGAGAGCAGTAAAAGTGTGTGTTATTTATATTTCTTACTGTTATTTGAGCATGTAGTCGTGATTATAAACAGCATTGCAGTTAAAATTCAAAAATAACTATAGTTTCGCAACTATAGTTAGGCAAGTACAGTTTCGAATGGATTTTTTTCTGTACTCCTTTCCACCCGGGATGGATTGCATGAGCAGGCAGTCGTAATACGGTATTCCACTGGAGCGGGCCTAAATGCAGGCCCTTGCGGTATTGGCCATAGCTCCGGAAGTACTTGAGCTATGTGGACGGGGTGGGTGTCAAAATGTTCGGAAACTAACGGTGAACAAGCCCTTACCAATACTAAGCGAGCGCAATGTGTATTTCTAGCTAAAATCTTGAGTCAAACAGAAAATTTTCATTTTGACTTCTTCAATTTTAAAAATCTCACGTAGTGCGTTCGCTACTCATATTAAAGGAATACTTATTTTTAACGAATGTCTTTCAAAAATGTTTTCCAAAGCTCCTCTCTATCACTGGGCACACACTGGGTTGACAGTTGTTAGTCTATTTTTGACGGGGGCAGTGATGGTATTGGTGGTTACAAATGAGACAAAAGTTTCAAGCAACTAAACAACAGATTTATTTTGTTTCATGACTACACACTTAGTTACCATAACAATTAGGTTCTGATACTGCCACTGCAGTCTTCATGCTAACATTGGAACTGGAGACCCCAGGATGACCCCAGGATGACCCTGGTGGTACAAACGGACACCGAAATGGACTCGGCACACTCGGAAACCCGAATGTACAAATTTTGGTGAGGGGCGTCATCGGCGACCTCCCGACGTCCCCGACGACGACCCCAGGATGACCTTGGTGGTGTAAACGGACACCGGGAATGGACTCGGCACACTCGGAAACCCGGATGCACAAATTTTCGTGAGGGGCGTCATCAGCGATCTGTCGAGGTCCCCGACGACGACCCCAGGATGACCCTGGTAGTGCAAACGGACACCGGAAATGGACTTCTGCATACTCGAAAACCCCCCTGCACGAGTTCATGTGAAAATCCCTCGCCTCTTATCGAGACCTGGTCTTGATCAATCTGGATCGACCCAAAATCAGCAAATATTGACTTTGCGGTGCGATATTTCCTGAACGGATTGACCGATCAACCCCGTTCTGAGGTCACCAGATATATCTATCTTTCCTCCACATTTCTGTGTATAGAAAAGTAAATTCCTATGAAAATTACGGCCACCATCGAAAATAACCAAAACGGCTTAATTTTTCTTACGATTTTTTTATAAATGCAATATCTGTCGAGCTGTTTGTCCTAAAAATCTTTCGATTTTTTGTGTGATAGGTCTTGTCGAGATCTACCATTCGGCGTTGAGTAAATTGAATTCGGACAAAAACTGCGATCGTAATCGAAAAAGTCCATTTTGGCTGTTTTTCTATCAAAAAAATTGACTTTGAGGCCCGATTGCTTCTGAACAAAAGGTCCTATCGACCTCCGCGAAAAACCATCTTGTAGATCTCTTACTTGACTTGAAATCTGTGTCACGCAAACTGTGATCGGACCAAAAGTACGGTTTTGCGAAGGAAAAAACAATTTTAGGCAAAAGTCCCAAATTAGTCCAAATGCAGCTCTTCAAACCTCTGCCAAATCCAGAGTTTTCGACCCACAGCCCCGGGACAAAGCTTTTTAAGGTTGTTAGAACAAAAGGCAAAAAATATATTTTTTGGACATAAATCCGAATTTTTGAAATTCCCGGGTGCGCGGTCTTAGTTGGAACGCCCCTCAAAGAAATGATGGTCATCACGAATTTAAGCAATGAATTTAATTGTGTACTTTTTCTGCGATGACCATCACAACATCGTGCTATATTTCTGTATCACAGAAAACGTGCAGACCAAATCACACTCTGATTTACAGTAAACAGGGGCCATCGATATTTTTCGCCAGGATTTTTGGCTTCCCGCTCTCTTTCCGCTAACAGCAGGAAGGGCGATACTCTTCATTTGCATGACGATACGATAATGAGTTGTGTCAGTGGTTCTGCCAGCTGACCCACAATGCGGGCACATTCTCAAAGCGCCCTTCATTGTGAGTAGCGTTGTCGCTTGTGGGTTTGAAGTCAGCGGTGCTGATCGTGAAGCATTTTGTTATTATTGATATCAGAGTAAGTCTAAATCACCAATTTTGATCGCGCCCCATCCTTCAGCTCCGAAAAGCCCGCACAGCATATGCGAGACGTCTTAAGCTAGCCACACGAATGATGTAGCTGAATGTTTGCTGTCCAGGCAGTAGCGAATTTTTCAGCTCGTGAAGCTTAACTTTCGCTGTTGGAGTTGCATCACTGTTAATCAGACACTGATTCCACGTTTGTCGTGATACAGAAATATTGCACAATGTTGTGATGATTATCGCTGAAAAAATACAACATTACATTCATTTCTTGAATTTGTGATGACTATCACTTATTTGAGCGATACTTCTAAGGAATCATAGTTTTCTGCAATGTGCACCACACCGTTTTGCGTCATTCCGGGATCATCGCATTATTTTGCAATAAGTGCATACATATTTCGTGATAAAAATTCGTCACTCTTTAAGGCGTGATAAATCATGGGAATCACACAGGGCATTTCATCACACGAAAATGTGTGAAAAGTATCACACTTTGTATTACACTGATATTACCTGCCAGAACTACTGGCTTCCGGGTAACAGCTTACCCTGCGTGATCTGAGCTATGTATTACGTCATGATGACGCATCTCTCATCGAATCCATGACTACCGCAGCAAATGTTTACCTGCGACAGCTTGAAACTTAGTGCCTGGGTAGCTAAAAGAGCCCCGTAAAGAGCGAGCTACGCGAGCTAAATGCCTACCCCGACTCCCCTCTCACCTGTCGAAGAAGGGGTCTAGCTCGCGTAGCTCGCTCTTTGCAGGGCTCTAGCAGCTAACATATAAGCTGTCACAGCTAATCAGAAGCAAGTCGAACTACACTTTTTAAATATATTTTGTGATTTCCCAACATTTTCACGAAACGAAACAACTGTGAAATCAGAACACTTCTTTGCAGTAACAAATAGTGCATTTTGCTATTTGACTTGGAAATAGTTGTAAACCAATCGTAATTGTTTCTGATGTAAATACATTTTGGTCAACGTAAAAGAGTTAAGATTCTGCAAAGAGTTTTGGCATTTTTTTTCACCAAGAATTCTTCGTGAATTTCTGACTTTTCTTAACTAGTGTAATGTTGTTTTCGTGCAGATCCACTGTAATTCGAAGTGAGATACTTTTCACACATTTTCGTGTGATAAAATGTCCTGTGCGATTCCCATGATTTATCACTCCTGGGGAAGTAATGAATTTTTATGACAAAATTTGTGTGGTACTCATTTCAAAATAATGCGATGATTCCAGATTTATCTCTAAACGGTGCGACGCATATTGCACAAAGTTATGATACCTTGAAGTATCGCTCAAGAAAGTGATGGTCATCACGAAAATAAGCAATAAATTTAATGTTGTTCTTTTTCTGCGATGACCATCACACCATCGTGCAATATTTCTGTATCACAGAAAACGTGCAGTCAGTATCACACTCTGATTTACAATGGATGTTAGTCCTCGTTAATGTTCACGATTTTTCGTAAATTTGCACGATTTCCTTGTAAATTTTCAGGATTTTTCATGATGAGCGGACAGACGCGAAACTTTTTGATCACTGAAGTAATAGGCTTCGCTAATCGCTCAGCCGAACATAATTCAGAACGACCACCCTTGTAAGCGTAACGACGCGTCCTACGAACAAAGTTCGATCTCCCGGCGCGCCGTTCAACATTGTCCGATCTCCGGGCGCGCCGTTCAACAAAGTTCGATCTCCTGGCGCGCCGTTCAACGCTGTCCGATCTCCTTTTCGGGGTTTGCAGCGAGGCGGAAGTTTAAACGCCTTGTACGTCTGTTCGTCAAGATCATAGCATTTTCTTATTGGTCCAATGTGTTGCGCAATCTTTGAGGAACACATAGAATTTATTAGTTTCCTTTTAAGTGAACTATCAACGAAGATATCACGGCTTGAAGCCTACGGTGCAGATGAAAGCTGAAAAAGAGATCGGACAGCGTTGAACGGCGCGCCAGGAGATCGAACTTTGTTGAAAGGCGCGCCCGGAGATCGGACAGTGTTGAACGGCGCGCCGGGAGATCGAACTTTGTTAGTAGGACGCGTCGGTAAGCTTTTACACGATTAAAGTTTTTCGCTGGTCTCAAAAGTTAACCATAGATTTACCACAAGTCCAATGGAAAGTTTTTTCCGTGAAAGTTATGAGTTTGCTCCATTACTAGACCGAAAGGGGGATCCATGTGCATTTAAGAGGGAGATTCTCCTAGTTTAGGATTTTTCTCGCTCCATGTAAATGCAATTTTGCTGTCTCCTAGCTTCAGAGAGAATGCAGTCTCTGGCGGACGGCGTGAGTGCGGAAGCCTGCGCTGCGTCCAGCCCTCTGCTCCTGTTCTACGCCGCTGCCCTGAACTCTATCTTTCAGGACCGTGATGCACAGAAGCGGTGCGCCTGTGAAACAAGTGAGTGAGATGGGAATCCGTCTAGGTCGAACTTGAGTTCAAGGCGAGAGAGACTGAAAGTCACTAGGCGCACATTAAAGAAGGAGGGGGGGGG
>NW_026267472.1:68743-69905 GCF_000697945.3 Frankliniella occidentalis
CATCCCTTTCTCGTGTCTACGGGGCAAATTTTAAGGACGATGGGCTTTGCGGGCCGAAGGCCCGTTACATCATTTGATTATGTTCTACAGCGAATCGCGTGACAGAAATGGTCGGGCCGCAGGCCCGACCATCGCCGCCGGCAGGCCAAGCAGGCCCGGCCCCTGCCGAACGGAGTTGCCGGCGCAGCGAAGCGAAGCTGGCAACTTCGTTTGGCGGAAGGGCGGGCCTGCTTGTTTGAAGGCTGTCTTTTGAGTGTGTAACATAAACCTTTTTTTTATGCGGGTTGTTTGAAAGGGCGACAAACTCCCACCTAATTTTTTAAGGGTGTGTTATGGGTGCCTAACATAAACCTTATTTTTTGAAGGGTGTCTTTTGAGCGTCCAACCCAAACAACTTTTTTTCAAACAGTCTCTTTTGAGTGCGTGACTTTGGAAGGGTATCTTTTTGATGGTATTTTTTGGAGGGTATCTTTTCGGTGACTAATTTAAACCCAATTTTGAAGCAAAACATTGACGTGTTCGGATTTGTCTTTTGGGTGTGTAACATAAATTTAATTTTTGTGATGGGTCATCATAGGAGGAACAGTGTAACATAAATCCTACACTACATCTCCTCGCTGCGCCACGAGGCCCACCGTGTCGCGCCCCCCGCGTCCGCCCGCCACCGCCCGTCGCCGCCCGCCGCCGCACGCTGCCATCCGCAGCCGTCCGGGACCGCGAGGTGGCAACCATGGGCCCGCCGTCGAGGAAGCCGTCATGGGCACCGGGACCATGTACGAGCCTCTCCAGCCTGTGCGTGTCGTACCGCCAGAAAGATCTATGCTAGGGGTTAAGTCATGTGTCGTGGCCGATCATCCACGCGAGCTAAGGTCATCTGTAAGTAAATAGAACGAATAAAATGTCACCGTGGGAACGTGGTCTAAGGCGTCGACCAGCCGGCAGTCGAGGCTTTAGTTCATAGGTTCGAATACTCACCAGATCAGACATTTTGGTCAGCATTTCCATGCGCGCCCAGGAGGCATGCTGATACGCTCGTTAGAATTTTTGACGAAAAATCCTATCCCCCTACAAGAGGCCTATTCGAAACCGATTTTTTAGCATTGGACCCTTTATTGGACCCATTGGACCCTTTATTGGACCCGTTGGACCCTTTATTGGACCC
>NW_026267472.1:72112-84496 GCF_000697945.3 Frankliniella occidentalis
CCCCCCCCCGTCGCCTTTAGCGAGCCACCAGAAAGGTAGGCATTTGCGGCACAAAACAAATGCATTTTTGCAACCGACAGTGCATCGGTCACTCGCAGCGGCTTGCATGGATGGAATGAAAACATCACATCGTGTTTTAAGAGATATCACACAGTCTGTTACGCGAGGCGTGGTCTGGCGTACATGAAGGTAGTTAGTTTACTCGGAACAATGCGAAAGTATGATTCAGATAAGAAGGGTTACTTGTGTTTGAACGATGTTTTCAGTGATCGTATTGGAGATAGAATGATACTTTTTGGAAAGCTTCAAATCAAAACCCTCTAAACAAACATCTTTTTTAGCACTACAACATAAAAGTATATCTCTGTAAATCAAAGTGTGATACTGACTGCACGTTTTCTGTGATACAGAAATATTGCACGATGGTGTGATGATCATCTCAGAAAAAGTACAACATTAAATTCATTGCTTATATTTGGGATGACCACCACTCATTTGAGCGATACTTTTATGTATCACAGTTTTGTGCGATGTACATTCACACCGTTTGGTAGGAAATCCGAAATCATCGCATTATTTTGCAATAGGCATCACATAAAATTTGTGATAAAAATTGACCCCTTCCCCAGGAGTGATAAATCGTGGGAATCACACTGGGCGTTTTATCGCACGAAAATGTGTGAAAAGTATCACACTTCGAATTACAGTGATTCGATTCGATTTTTGGTTGATTCAAATTTTCTTGGAAACCTGGATTTTTAGAAGGGTCTCCACCTAAGTGCGTTTGTTGGCTGTATACAGACGCCCCAAACACCGAATTTGACTACGTTGTGATTGGTGGAGGGTCCGCTGGAAGCGTTCTTGCTGCGAGATTGTCCGAAGAACCATCAATAAAGGTACTGCGTGTGCGAGATTTATTATTTTTGCTTGCAGTCGTTCGCACTCTCTGCCCGCTGCGTACATCTGCGACTGCTAGGGAGTGTGAACGCTCTTTTTGCAGGTTCTTTTGCTGGAGAGAGGAGGCCACGAGGCACCTGAAGCCAGGGTTCCTGGATTCACGACCAACAACATAGGCAGTGCCATGGCAGAGACAATACAAGTAGGTGCAAGAATGTGCGGCCAGTAACAGGGTATTTCGCGTGAGACTTGGGGCAAGGATCGAGACCGAGTGGTGGGTGGTCGCCACCCTCCCCTTCTCCCACCACTCCCTCCGTGCCGAGCATTTAACCCTCCTAAATTGGTTAAAAACCTCCTAGCCCCACTTTCCAGGGACATCTAAACATTCCTCGTATCTTCAGGTTTACCTAGTACTTTCGTTTCCCCTGTTTAAATCGCTTTTTAATTAATAATCATCGAAATCACGGTGCTCTGACGGGGCGGGACGCGCCCGGCCCTGCGCAGGCTCATTTGGAGGGAGTCTTATGTGGAAAACGGCACATCTCTGAAGAAAACCGACTAGATCTACGGAAAGCCCATAGAACGAACCGTGCATTGGGACTGGAACTTCCAAACACCAACATATTCACTACACTGAAATTGTAAAGTCACAACATCGCAGAGCTTGTTGTCATCCGTGTGTTCTGCTACGGGTATGAGAAACGTTGCGGTATAGTCTAAGCGGTATGACCTGGAATATCAAAACAATACTGCAAAATGTATATTAAGCGTGATTTTTTTTTACACGTTCCCTAGACCCAGTTGGTCGATTTGACCCGCCGGTCACCAAAATCTGACCCATAGGAGCAGAGATTTTAACGCATTTGTTCAAAATTTAACCGAAAATGACGAAAATTTCAAAATTGTCGTAGAGACGCCTTCTGGGATATTTTGAAGGCAATGGCAAAAAGTCAAGTTTTAGGATTTAGGATTGTTTCACTGTAATTCAAAGTGTGATACTTTTCACACATTTTCGTGTGATAAAATGCCCGGAGTGATTCCCTTGATTTATCACTTCTGGGGGAGTGATAAATTTTTATCACAAATATTGTGTGATACTTATCGCAAAATAATGCGATAATACTGGATTTATTGCAAAACAGTTTGATGCACATAGCACAAAACTATGATACCTCGAAGTATCGCTCAAATAAGTGATTGTTATCACAAATGTAAGCAATGAATTTAATCTTGTACTTTTTCTGCGATGATCATCACAACATCGTGCAATATATCTCTATCACAGAAAGTGTGCAGTCAGTATCACACTGTGATTTACAGTGTTGACAAACAACATACAATCTAAAAACTGCGCGTTTTTTGTTTTTTTTTCATTCGTAAGCAAAAGCAGAAGGGTGGGGTGTAGTCACGGTGTTGCCCCGTTACAGTCTTGTCATGTCAAAGGAGCAAATTTCTAGGGCAGCAGGCCCCCGCCGGACTCCTTAGTTTACTCAAAAATGCAAAGTGATTTACCGGTCACATTATTTATTTGGTTATGCACTTCAGTAAATCGCGAGACTGGAATGGTCGGGCCGAAGGGGGCCCTTGGCTGGGTCAAGGAGATAGGGACAAGTACGGGAGAGATTGTGGCGGGCTAAGGCCCGACTATCGCCGCCGGCAGGCCAAGCAGGCCCGGCCCCTGCTGAACGGAGTTGCCGGCGCAGCGAAGTGGAGCTGGCAACTCCGTTTGGCGGAAGGGCGGGCCTGCTTGTTCTTCCATCACTTCCGTTTCGAAATTTGCAAAACCCCCAGGTCAACAATAGCGGTATCTTGTAAGAGTAAATAGCAATTTTTTGACACTTGCCAACCCATCCGTTGCGCTACAATTGAGCACACCGAAAGGAACTGCTACCATTCCAGTTGAAGGTGAAGATCCGCATGTTCCTTGGGAGTGCGCGCACCGGCGTCAACGGCAAAATAAGCATCTATCTATGCTCTTAATACACCTCTAACCCTAAATCGATGCAGCATGTACTTTTTAGGTACTGACTATTCTTGCAAACCCTTACATTTCACAGGTCTGACACCTTAAGGGACTCCTTTTAAGCAGACGACCTTCAAAAGCCTTGGACTTTATATAAAGAATATATAAGTAACTGAAAGGTGTCAGCTAGCTTTTAATCTCGAAACGGCAAGAGCGACGGCAAGAGAATCAAGCGGAGACCAGAAAACAATTTCTTTAGCGCTGGCGGAACCTGCCACGGTTAAACCAATGTTTCATATTTTGAGGAAAAGGGGAAAATTTTTAAGGGACTCCCACGTTTGATGAAGAGTCCTCTGATATCGCCTCAGATTTTGAGGAATCATCGCAAAATCGAGGAAAAATCTTACATTTTTTGAGGAGATCTCCTCGAAATCTGAGGAGTAAACGTCAAACCGGGGAGTTCCTTGGAGTTTTCCCTTTTCCCTAAAAATTTGAGAGATTGTTTTCACCGTGTGTCCAAGTGCCTGAGTGAGTGTCACTTCAAGCTCCTCCCCTTACCCAGCCCAACTGTACTAGGCTCCCACGGACGCCCTCCTGCCGACCGTCTGCGCCCGTCAGTGCCCAACAATACTGGTCTCGTATCTACCCTCGCCGGTCGCTCTGCCCACCCTTTGTTTCTTCTCTACGTAGCTAAATATGAGAGAAAATTAGAACACAGGCCTATTCTTAAATTTGTATCATCTGCTTTCAAGACCAATTCTTGATTCAGATTTTCCATTATTCAAACCGAATAAGCACCAGCACATGAAGCAAGTTGTGTCATTTCTTTAAGGCCATCCCAGAGCCGCAAAACTGCAACGGCACCGGATGTCTGCTCAACGTGCCCTCCGTACTCGGCGGTGGGAGCACCATCAACGGCATGCTGTACGTCCGGGGCAGCGACGTGGACTTTGATACGTGGGCGAAAATTACAGGGGACGGACGCTGGAGCTACAACAACGTTCTTCCTTACTTCAAGAAGTCGGAAGACAACTTAGACGCTGCCATCAACCGCAACAAAAGTATAACGTATTCCTTGTCATAAAATTCTTCACTGTTCGTCGTTTGCCCTAAAACAACGCTAGAAAAGAAAGATAGTGGGCACAGGATACGAGATAGTAGATAAAGACTGAAGCAAGAGCCAAAATGCCGAGTAAGTCCATGCACTAAATCTGAATGGACTATTTTTGTTCCTAGGAGAAAGAAGCGTTCTTGTGCACATCTTGACCTGATACATAATTTATTGTAAGATACAAATGACTTATTTGCACCTCCATCATAGACAAAGCGAAAATTTGTTCTCTGCTGGATGCAAAATTGTCGCTTACAGTAGAAAGTTTTGTTGGAAACTTCCAAACAATTGACTGGAAAATGTGCACCCCGAATAGTTGGGAAAATTTAAACATAGTTCTGCAAACTGTTGGGAAAATTCTCATGAACTCTCGACCAACATTTCTAAATTTATTTACACATTGTCATTTTTGTGGTCACTAAACCTAGTTTTGATGTAAAATAGTAACTCGATTTTTTTTAACAATATTTTTCCGAACTATGGACAAAACACAGTCCGGTCAGACTTAGTGTCAATTGCACTGGGCATTTTAATATACGAAAATGTGTGAAAAGTGTAACACATAGAATTTCAGTTAGACTTTACGTGGAGAAAGGACAGATTTGAAACGTTACATTTTGTACCTATTGTATTAATGACTTGCGTTTGCGTCCAGTTTACAAACAAATTTGCACCTGTTTGTGATGTGCTGTAGAACGCGTCCACCCTACATGCAACGCTGACTATTCCCGTCTGGATTTGTAGTGAGTCTATGCACGCAGAGAACCGTTTCTTTGAATCAACGAAGTCTGCTTTAAAACAAAGAAATTCTTTACTCAATGTAGATTTTTAAAAAATGGTTTCGAATCAAAGCAGCCTATTTTGATCCAAAGAGGGCCTTCTTTGATTTTAAGATGTTTGTTCAATTTAAAGAAACAATCTTTATGTTTCAAAGAAATATATCTTTGATTCAAAGAAAAACGGCTAAATTGAATTTTCTTGCATTTGAGATCGCTGCTTCAAATCTATATCTAAGAAACGATTCTTTGGATTGAAGTAGAATTTTCTTCTTTTCTTTTATTCAAAGAAATAAATTTGATTCAAGGAAACCCTTTCTTTAAATTAAAGAAGGCTGCTTTGATTCAAAGCAGTTTCTTTAAATTAAAGAAATGCCTCAAATTAAAAACTTATTTCAAATCAACGAAACGATTCTCTGGGTGTGCATCGAATTCGTTTCCTATTCCTATCTGTGCCCTTCTGGTAGGGCACCACGGTCGCGGTGGCCCTCAGAAAGTATCCTGGGAGTCCTACCGACACCCTGCCATGGCACCGCTCGCAGCAGCGATGAATCAGCTGAGGATTCCTTTTCGAGGTGACATCAACGCCCACGGACAGCTGGGCCACTCCATTGCGCAGTCAACCCAGGCAAGTAGTCCTCTCCTCACATATGCATATTCCGAACATTCGAATCCTCAAAGAGACTCGACGGATCCTATGAACGTCGTCCGATATTTGGCTTTAAGCATTTACACAGAACTTCCCAAGACTAATTGGAAAGTAACGACTCATTGCTTCTTTGTGAAGTTTTCAAAAGTCGGTAATCGTTAATCAATCGGTTGTCATTTTTAGGATCTCTGATTACCTGACAGGGTATAAAAAAAAACAAAAAAAAAACAAACTGCGGGAACGATTTTAATTTTGAAAAACGCACCTAAAAAGGCTTTCTGTAGTTGTTTCTCTAAAAGATCGTTAGACCTCGCGCCTTTTTCTCGATTGTACAGAGTCAATACTTACCTGTACATAGCCTACCCTTCAAACGCATTGGTGCCAACCCTTCCAGTGAACTGTACTCTACACAGTAGTGTCTTATGAACTCCGAAGCCTCAACCTTTAATCTCGTAAAACAACTTTGGTTCCTTTTACCCGTCTGTCCCTTTGTGGACCTTCAACTGAGAAAATCCGCTCAATGTGTGGAAGTAATGTTGCAATGTAATGTTGACATAAGAACAGGTTAGGACATATGATCTTGGAGGTCTGCCATGTGCCCCTTAAAGGCCGTGTTTTAGAAAGATGAAGTGTGCAAAGAATCAGAGTTTAGTTTGGACCCAGTTAGAAGGCTCCTGGCCCGAGCAGGGGCAAAGTCGGCAAAGTTTCTTAATTTGCCTTAGTAAAACACCCCGAAAAGCGATAAAAGGAACCGAAGTGGGAACAGGACAACGATCCAGACGATTCAACGACGATTTGGAACGAATATACACGTTTTTCTGGTCATCGCCCTACGCTGATCCTTTCGCTGCAGGCACATGGCGAGCGATGGAGTACGTATCGAAGCTACCTGGAACCAGTAATGAAGAGGCGTTCAAACCTTCGCGTGGAAACATTCGCTACTGCTCGAAAAGTTCTGCTAGAAACATTTCAGACAGGCCCGAGGGCAGTTGGTGTGGAGTACGAAAACGCGGCAGGCCAGGTACGTACGTGACTCTGGCAATTTAACAGTGAACATTCATTGTACACAGATAAAGAAGTAAACACACCACTCACGAAATGGCGAGGGGTGATCTTTGTGCGTAGGCAAGATGTTTCTTGTGCACATCTAAATCTGATTTAAATCTGTACACTGTAATTCTAATACTGTGACGTCACATTCTATAGAATGTTAATTCAATCATATTAATTACAATAGCATGTCACATTCCCCAGAACGTGACGTATCTCTGAATTCTGAATCGCTCAGTACATGGTAGGCGTAGGCTACCTATGTATATTTATTGTGTATGTAACGTATACAGATCCGCCAGTGCATGTTCTCCATTAATGGAAAGTGACAATATTGTACCTAGATTAGATGTGTCCTCCTACACATCTTCATCATCGACAAAGTTGTCTGTTCAGATAGACGAAATGTATCTGGACTGGGTACAAATGCTTTATTTTGTATGCCATGTAGATATAAATTTGTATTCCATTGAGATGTGTACAAGGACACTTACTTTTGGTGACGGCACACTTAATCTGAAGGGACTATTTCTGTCCCTGGAAAACGCATTTTTGTTCACATCTTTTCCAGATAGAATATTGTATGGTAAAAATGACGAATTTGCATCGCAATCGTAGACAAAAAGATTTGTCCATAGTGAGGATGCATAGTTGTCACTGACTGGCTATATTCTGCAGTGCTTGTGATCAAGATGTGCAGAAAAATGCGACTTGCTAGGGACAAAAAAAGTCCCTTCACATGTATTCTGGACTACCTTCCTTCCTCACCATCGGCCCAAAGCAGCCAGCCGTCCTCTCGTATTCAGAAAAACAAAATACATTTTTATTTTACTTTAATCGCCGAGCCCCTGTCCGACCCCACTTCAGACGCCCCTAATTCAAACTGACATATTTTGTACTGCAGTACAGTTTCTCTGATTATTTCGTCAAGAAGTATTCTGCACCAGACAACATCAACCAGAACAGGATCAGTAGACATGTGTAATGTACATTCCCAAATTTTGCAGGTTGTTCAAGTGAAAGCATCAAAGGAGGTCATTGTTAGTGCCGGGGCCCTGCATAGTCCCCAACTCTTAATGCTCTCAGGTATCGGACCATCACATCATCTCAAGGTCAGCGGAACATAAAACACACTAAATCGTTGTGTCCTTTCTTCATTCATAAGTTCACTCTTAGTTCCTTACAAACAACAGTGTTCGTCTTACGCTGTTATTGAAAACTAGTGCGATACGCGTTGCACAAAACTATCATCCTCAAAGGGTCGCTCAAATAAGTGATGGTCATCGCAAAAAGAAGCAATGAATTTAATTTTATACTTTCTTGCGTTTAGCATCACACCATCGTGCAATATTTCTGTATCACAGAAAACGTGCAGTCAAAATTACAGTCTGATTGCTACCAGGGTCTAGAAAGTATTGCCTTAAAGGCCAGGGGAAATAGGCTGGAACTTCGGAGTACGCTTTCTTGAACTTCGGCGAACTTCAGTGAACTCTTGTGAACCTCAGGAACTTCGGTGAACTTTGCTAAACTTCTACCAAATTTCTTGAACTTCGAACTTGTTAAGAGCTATGAAAGCAAAATTCTCGCTTCGTAATTTTTGTTATTCGATCCGTAAATATCTGCTTTGAGTAAGCTGGGGACTCGGTTGTAGTAAGCACTTAAAATCGCCACACTGTAATTCGAAGTGTCATACTTTTCACACATTTTCGTGTGATAAAACGCCCCATGTGATTCCCACGATTTATCACTCCTGGAGAAGGGGTCAATTTTTATCACAAATTTTATGTGATGCCTATTGCGAAGTAATGCGATGATTTCGGATTTCCTACAAAACGGTGTGAATGCACATCGCACAAAGCTGTGATACATAAAAGTATCGCTCAAATGAGTGATGGTCATCACAAATATAAGCAATGAATTTAATGATGTACTTTTCCTGCGATGATCATCACAACATCGTGCAATATTTTTGTATTACAGAAAACTTGTAGTCTGTATCACACTCTGATTTACAGTGCAATTGCAGCCTAAAATATGTATTAACTTATTTTTAAACTTCAGTGAACTTATACGATTTATTTTGAACTTCGAGGTACTTTGACGTTTGATTTTGAACTTCAGTGAACTCCTTGAACTTCGGTGAATTTCAGTAAACATCGACCTGATTTTACAAACCGAACTTCATTGAACTTCGGCTGAACTTCGGCCGAAGTTCATGGACTCCGACTTCGGGCGTTCGTTTTTTTTTTCTGGAGCCTATTTTCTCTTGGGAAACATTTAATCGTATTGCCTTTTGCACCCAGAAAAATGGATAGCTGTAGCAACCATCGTATGGTAAGCCAGGGACAACCATAAAAATATGGTCGAGCCGACAGTCTTATGGTTCCACCAACATTGACAATTGTTAGACTACCTGTTTTCATGGTCGGCGCAGCCATAGGATTGTTGTCACAACCATATTTTTATGGTTGTCCCTGGCTTACCATACGATGGTTGCTACAGCTATCCATTTTTCTGGGTGTGTTTACAGAACCTAAATGTTGACGTGGTAAGCGACCTGCCAGTTGGCGAGGGCTTGATGGACCACCCAGACGTCCTCGGTGTTCAGTACAAGTGCGGCCCGCCCCTGTGCGTCCACGACTGGGAGACCCGCGAGGAAGACCTACGCCAGTACAACAGCAGCCGCGAGGGGGCCCTGGCTGCCGCCAACATGCTCCAGCTGATGGCGTTCCTGAGGTCGCATAAGGCGAGGCCCTGGACGGGGCACCAGCCGGACCTGCAACTTATCTTCCTCGGCAATACCCAAACAGAAGTTATTACACCGTATGCGATGCTGTCACTTCATTATTTGTCAAGCAGGGGCAGGCGGCAGGCTCATTACGACGCGTCCTAACAACAATGTTCTATCTGCAGCGTGCGGATTACACAATGTTCTATCTGCAGAGTGCTGAATAAACAATGTTCTATCTGCAGAGTGCGGATTACACGATGTTCTATCTGCAAAACGGGGTTAGGCGCACCCCTTCACCTTTATGTGGTTTACTAGTAACTGGAAGACATTAAGGCCAATCTGAGCACACGGAAAGAATCGTAAAGGTCCAATGTTTAATTATTGACTGCAAAAAGTGAAGTAGAACGAGCGGTTACGGAGTAATAAGCATTCCTTTGGAGGTGTCCCGAAACCCGCGTTTTGCAGATAGAACATTGTGTAATCCGCACGCTGCAGATAGAACATTGTTGTTAGGACGCGTCGATTAGGCCTAACCTTCCGCAAAACGAGCTTACCAGCGACACTTCACTTTACTAGCAACACGGTGAAAACGATGTCTCATTTTTTGAGGGGAAAGGGAAAACTTTGAGGAACTCCCCTGGTTTGACAAAAAACTCCTCAGGTTTCCAGGATGTCTTCTCAAAAAATGTTGGACTTTTCCTCCTTTTTTGAGAAGATTCCTCAAAATCTGAGGCGAGGACTCTTACTCAAACATGGGAGTTCCTCAAAGTTTTCCCTTTTTCCTCCAAAAACAGGACTCTGTTTTTACCATGGAGTAGAACTATAATGGAGTAGCAACTAAGTACGTTGAAATGTGTGCCGCGCTGGCTGGCGAAGCTATCTCCTCTGAAGCCAATGTGCTTAGAAATCTCACCCACTCAGTTTTTGAGAGCCTATGGTCTACTGCAGCTAATGATGCGCTTGTTTTGAGTGTAGCATCATTCAAACTGGAGCTGCGACGCCTGGATGGAACGCCGCAGATTCTTTTTCGGCCATGTGCCACCCGTGTATGTAGAGAGAGACAGAGTGAGGGTCATGTTTCTTCGAATGAGGCCACTCAATAATAAGTTTTTACTTCAAATCCTTTTTTTGTACACAACCGTGAAACCCCTGAACGCCGCAGTCTCAGACGGTTATTATTTCATGGGCATTTATGACCCTGGCTCTCGCTACACTCAAAACAAGGGCATCATTAGCTGCAGTAGACCATAGGCTCTCAAAAACTGAGTGGGTGAGATTTCTAAGCACATTGGCTTCAGAGGAGATAGCTTCGCCAGCCAGCGCGGCACACATTTCAACGTACTTAGTTGCTACTCCATTATAGTTTTTACCGTGAAGTCAGTACGGAAGGGGCCGGGCCTACTTTGCTTGCCCGGCCGACGGCGCTTGGTCGGCACTGCTGCCCGACCTAAGAGTCACTATACATTTCTGCACTAACATCGCTCTGCCTGCAGGTGGGCATCCAGCCTGCCAAGAAATGAATTTTAAACATGAGGAAACACCGTAACGATGAAACATTTCTTATTTTTAGACATACCCCCTCTTTTGATATCCTTTTACGTCTTAGGTGGACCAGCCTTTAGGTGCGTGTATCACAAATTTTCGATGTCGAGTTGAGCATGTCCTTTCTTTCCACGAATTAAATCGTCAAATTTTAACCAAATCAAATCAAATTTCTCTATTTCGAATGCTACATTTGATTACCAGTTTTGAATTGCAACATCGCACTTTACCAAGAGCAATCAACTTTATTTTAAAAGATTGGGGCCAAGATTCTCTCCGAAAGAAAACCGTTGAACGGACCTCTTCTCCGAAAAGAAATCTGCCCTCTCAGGACAAGTTTTCGTGTGGACAGTTTAAGAGCTTTTGCAGATTTCTATTTCAAACTCTCAAAATTTTGATGAACCGAACTTGTTCGATTTTGCTGGACTATTGTTTGTACAAAATATTTTGTAATTTACTAGATACAAAATATGCTGTACTCGTCTAAAATAGCAATCTTGCTCGTTAATGGTTTTCAAGTTGAGACACAGTGCTTGTAAATTCACAATTTTTTATTGAAAATGCACGACACCTTGCCTGGAAAATTTTCATGTGCACGGTACAACAGATTCCTACAGTGATCTCGTCTGTGATGGTAAAAAGAAAACGACCATCTCATTTCTAATTTATTTTGTTTCAAGGTGCGAGTCAAATTCTTCATACGCAAATAAGTGGACTTATTCCGTGTTTGCAGAAGCCATTATTTAGGGTTGGCTGGCGTGGAAAAATTAACAGTACGACATTGAAAGTTTACGATTTCACCGAGGGGGTCCAAAGTGTGTACCTCTATTTTCATAGGATATCTTCTTTTAAAGTTGACGCGCAGGATTCCTCCGGAGAAAGTGGCGATAAAAAACTGGTCAATAGCTTGTTTGATTCAGTTCACAGATTACAGAATGACACAGGGCAGGGGTTTTACTGAATTTTGAAAAATAAAAATTATTCATAATGAGTGTCTTTGAAAATATATTTTTTACTCAAAATAGAGAATAATTTTTATTTTTCAAAAGTCAGTGAAACCCCTGTGTCAATCTGTAGTTCTTGATGAACTGAAACAAATAAGCTATTGACCAGTTTTCTATCACCACTTTCTCCGGAGGAATCCTGCGCCTTAACTTTAAAAGAAAATATCCTATGAAAATAAAAGTAGACAGTTGGGACCTCTTCAAAGATAAGTTCATTTCAATCTGATATTGTTAATGTGTTAAGCCATCCCTTGTGTCAGCCGGTAGCAACTCCCTACGGCTGGGCTGACACACTGTCTCGGCCGCGCCGCTGGGCCGGGGCGGCGCCCGCGCGCGCTGGGCCGGGGCGGCGCCCGCGCGCGCTGCAGCTCTCTTTTCTATTTGTCATATCTCCTGTACCGCACCTCCTTTTAACAAAGCGCCTTATGGCGCTAGAAAGAGAAAAGAACGAGGAATCTAATGATATAAATAAAAGTCACTGAATCGAACCGGAAACATTTTAAAATGCGAGTTGAACACGACCTACGGGGTCCGAAGACGTGACAGGGCACCCTATTTTCATTTTTTTCGAGGTTAAAAACGCTTTTAACCCGCCTACCACCAGTGAATCAAATGTTCTACAGATTATGCCGAATCAGAATAGCAAGGTGCGATTTTTCTA
>NW_026267472.1:85406-98804 GCF_000697945.3 Frankliniella occidentalis
GTTTCCGGTTCGATTCAGTGACTTTTATTTATATCATTAGATTCCTCGTTCTTTTCTCTTTCTAGCGCCATAAGGCGCTTTGTTAAAAGGAGGTGTGGTACAGGAGATATGACAAATAGAAAAGAGAGTTGCAGCGCGCGCGGGCGCCGCCCCGGCCCAGCGGCGCGGCCGAGACAGTGTGTCAGCCCAGCCGTAGGGAGTTTCTACCGGCTGCTTGTGTTGAGAAATATACCCTCAGGTTCTAAGCCTACAGTGGCTCAGAAACTAATTTAATTCACGAATGTCCCAAAAATGCATTTTTGGGGGGTTAAAGCCCCCTTCATAGACAACTATTACCAACTATTACGTCTCTATTACCTCTATTACCTGTCTATTACCTCTTTCACCTTTCTATTACGTCTATTACCTGACTATTACCTCTATTACCGAACTATTACCGGACGGGCGACCCGACTATTACCTGAGTGGATACCCCCTCGTATTTCACGATTTAGACTGTGGGCTACTATTGCGTGGCTGTTGGCAGTATGTGCCCTTGACAGTGCCCCTCTCTCTCTTCCATAGTTATGTACACTTGTCAAAACATTTAGCGCTCTGAAATTAAAATTACTTGCGATGCAGGTAGGAACGTGAAATTTGGCATGATTCACTTCTTCGGTGTGTAGTTAACCCTCTGTTGGCGAGAATGTGCTCGCCAACGCATGATTTTGACAGTGTCGTCACTCGCCTGGTTCGGACGACCCTGCAGCTTGTTTGCGCGTTCCAGCAGCCGCTGGAACATTTCTAATCAGGCAGGTCAAGGGTTGGTCAGCGCGGCTGCTGCCACGCTGGTGCGCACTCTGACCTGCAGGGCCGCGTACGCGCCGGCCGGCCGTCGCGGGACTTTCCCCGGTGCCGGGCGGGGCACGGTGGGGGCAGGGCGGTACGACAAGGGATGAGTGACTGGGGAAAGATGGCACCCGTGGCGGAGCGGGTCAGCAGAGCGCTCTGGCCCGGGTCACGTCGAGATAGACGTTGAAGTGAAGTTGAGTAGGAAAGACGTTTGGAGAAGGTTGAAGAGGAGAGACGTTTGGGAGAGTTAAGTAAAGTTGAAGAGTAGAGACGTGCGGTAGAGTCGAGTTTGTTTGTTAGAGCCCGAAGAGTAGAGTCACTTGTGAGAGAGGCTTAAAGGTTTTAGTGTGCTAAGGTGTAAGCTGTGGTTCGGTCGTATGATTGAATGATTTAACCCTTCGGTCATTTTGTAAGTTGCTTTGTGTTTGAATAATTATCTTCTTGTATTTAACCTTGAGTTATATCATTTCGCATTCACTCGGACACCTAAAGTTAGAGCTAAGCTCATTCATTCAAAATTACACAGCCAACACAGACACACAGGTTGTTGGCGGAAGTGCCCTTCACCTATCTATCTAGCTTAACCCCGCCAACACCTCTCTGAACGCGAAGTTCGTGCGCCACCCCGTACGCCGTACGCAACCCGTAACGCACACGGGAGTAGAGGAGTCGTACAAAACGTAAAGGTTTCGGGTGGAAAAGGTTGCCGGAAGTTGTTCAAAGTTGGTGCACGGGTGCCCTAGGACCCCATTTCAACACTTTGGGTGCGTTTAACCTCCTCTGAGATACCACCCCTACCCCCAGTTCACCCCATCCCCATCCCCTGTAAAAAACCTACTAACTAAATGCTTTGCCACATTACGAACAATTTTCGTTCTTTGTATTGCAAAGAAATTGTTTCGTATTGCAAAGCGATTGTTTGTCAGGCTACACTGCTAAAACAAAGGCGTTAAACAACGCCTTTAAAGGGCACTATGAAAGTTTGCCGCCTTAGGAAAGGCACTAAGGTTTAACGCATCAGGAAAGGCGCTAAATTATTGGGGGAGTTCAGAGGTTAGCGCCTTTGATAATTCTCGCTCTATATAATTTATTATTTTAAAAATTGAATCCGTATTTATGTTTATATTGTCAGGATTTGACATGACATAATTTTTAAAATAATAGATTATATGGAGCGATAATTATCCTAGGCGCTTACCTCTGAACTCCCCCAATAATTTAGCGCCTTTCTTGAGGCGCTAAGGTTTAGCACCCCAGGAAAGGCGTGAAAATGAGGCTTTGATTTTAGCGCCCCAGGAAAGGCATTGTACAGCGCCTTTGTTTTACCAGTGTAGATAGGTTCTTTCGAACAATCGGTTTGGATTACGAACTATTTTTTCGTAATCTTACCAACAATCACTGTGAAAAATAGTAGGTAGGCTTACAGGAAAATTTTCCTTGACGCAGACGCAAGTTGTAAAATTACAAGATGAAATCGTAAAAATACATGTAGTACGTATCGACTTAAAATCCATTGGCGAGTAAATCGGGTTCAAAATTTGGGTGCAGGGGGTGACCTGCACCCCGCACCCTAGTGGTAGTTTGAGTCGAGTTTGAGGCTGGCTTCGAATTCTCTACCAGGCTGTTGTCCAGTACGGTCCAAAAATTCTATCCTGGAGTGTCTAGATTTTCCAAGCCTCCCTAAGGGTGAGAAATGTGGAAATTTTGGTCAGGGGTTGAACATTTAGGGGTCGTACAGCCCCCCAGGGGGTGCGAGTGCGAAATAGTTACTTTGCTCTTGTTGCCTACGTTAAACCACAAGATTTGCGACACGAGACACCCAAGACGTAAACCATGCCAAATTTCACGTTCCTACCTGCATCGCAGGTAATTTTAATTTCAGAGCAAAAAAAATGGACCGCTAAATGTTTTGACGAGTGTATAAAATTGTGCATAAATTTATGGCTGCTTACAATTCTGCACGTTTATGTACAATGCATAAGGATTTAGTGTGCAGTACACGTAGTCAAAGTGCTTCACCGTTACATTCCTTCCTCATGTCTAAGGAGCAAATTTTAAAGGGTCGTGCAAACTAAATTTTTATGTTTATTTTGGTGCATACGCAACGCATGTAGAGATCTGGGCATGAAGTATGAGACACACATTCATAGTTAATTTTGTAGAACTTCGTTCATAATTATGCACAGCTCTGTACAGATACAGATATCTCTAGAGTACAAGAATTTGAACATAATTCTGCTTGCGCGGATCCTTTCATAATTATGCACAAAAAAATGTATTCATAAACATTGGTGTGCAGGTCCACCCGGAAGCCAAAGTTTTGACCGCTTTGAATACTGATCAATGGTGGGGCTGAAGGCCCGACAAATGCCGCCGGCAGGTGGAGGAGGCCCGGATTCTGCCGAACGGAGTTTCCGGCAGAGCGAACCGAAGCTGAGAACTCCGTTTGGCGGAAGGGCGAGCCTACTTGTTTCTTCATCCTTACGAATTCTTGTTACTGCTGGACTTACACGCCACTGCAAGATCATGTACGACAGGCCATAGGCTCAACTATACGTTTCCGGCAAGGCTCCCTTCTTCCCATTTCGTAAATCATATTTATTTGAGAATCAATTAATATTTTAACAATTTTCAATTGCAAGAACTCGCAAGAACTCATTTTTGTAACAGCATAGGCAAACATGACTTAAGTAAAACGCATAGAATCTAATAAATCCATTGCAGCCACACTTAACATAAAGAAATTTGCCCTAAGGCTTAGTAATAAAACCCAGACGCAACTTCTTATTCATGAAAAGTTATATTTTAGGCAAGATTTTAGTGACTGTATGTGTTGTCTGAGAATATCAGGGTGACCGATTAATTTGTTACGAACATGCTTCTACGTGCTTTTTAAATTGTTAAAATATTCGTTGCGTCCCAAAGTCATGTTTTGGGTTTAAATTTCTAAGTCTACTGCCAAATGCGAGAGCAAATGTGTTAATGCTTTGGTAGTATGGCTGCAATGAGTTTATAGGGCCGTATCGATTTCAAGGGATCCTCCACTCCCCTCTACTTCCTTGAATGGTGCACTCTTGAGTATTTCAGTTGGCAGGTATTGTTGAGTTGATGTAAATAGAGAGTAATTGCGACTAAAAGATAGTAATAGCGAGTAGGGACGAGTTTTAAGCGAGTTTTGGTCTGCATGAAAGCAAACATTTTGGATTATTTTCTAGCCATTGTATGTATATATAGTCACCTCTACTCGCCAATACTCATCAATACTTACTATTACTCGGCAATACTCACCCCTACTCCCCTTTTGTCTCTGGCTCGCTCGTCAGGGATGTCATGAAAAACCCGATGCCCAACCAGCGCAGTGCCTCTAGTTAGAAGTATTGAAGAGTATCTTTGCGAGTTTTCAAGGGTATTGATGAGTTCTAAAGAGTATACGCGAGTATTTAAGAGTGCTGGCGAGTAACGACAAGTACAGGCGAGTAAATTGATAGCAAAGGCGAGTAGTCGCGTGTCATGGTGAGTTTGGCGTGTATTTTCGTTTGTGTACACGCTCGTCGATTGTTCTGTAGTAAGAGGCGATCATATTGGAAACGAAGGAGTGAAAAGCTCTCAAAAGAGACGTAGGCGTGGTCAAGACATTTCTCTCTTCTTTTTCTAAAAGGAATAATAAGAATCTGTACAATCTGATTTTGGTTTTCACATTTTCAGTTGTTGGCGTTTGAAGTTCGGAACTGAAAACACAGATGCAGTGTGTGTGCATACTGTACTGAACATTGTAGCCCTCGATGCCTCCTAACGACAAAGTTCGATCTTCAACGGCACGGTTACACAAAGTTCGATCTTCAGCGGCCCGGTTACACAAAGTCCGATGTGCAGCGGCACGGTTACACAAAGTTCGATCTGCTTTTCGCCGCTCGCGTTAGTCGCAAGTTTAGACCTCTACCACAGTCTTGTTGCGATAGCATTCAATTTTTTCTTTGGAGTATGTTGTTCTTTGATCTTTTACAAACATGAAGCAGTTTTTACTTTTTTTCTATCTGCAATATTGTCGAGAATATGAATACATTTAAGCTGCGCTGCAGAAACCGCCGGAATGTAGATCGAACTTTGTGTAACCGGGCCGCCGCAGATCGAACTTTGTGTAACCGGGCCGCTGAAGATAGAACTTTGTGTAACCGTGCCGCTGAAGATCGAACTTTGTCGTTAGGAGGCATCGCCCTGTACTACCGACGTCGGTGTGACAGGAAATTATATGTAACAGTTAGTGTTGTACCTACAGGTCATGCCTGCTGATGGATTCGTGGCGGCTCAACCGTGTGATAGTTTTGGTGTCGCTCATGCGGCCCGAGAGCCGAGGCTGGGTGCGCCTGAACGCTTCGGATCCGCACGCGGCGCCACTCGTCAAACTCAATTATTTCGGCGACGACCAGGGCCACGACCTGGACACCGTCGTAGAGGGATTGCAGTTCGCTCTCCGTCTCGAGGCGCCACTGCGAAAGACGGGACTCAGCCTTGACAAGACCAACAACCCGCAGTGCGCGTATGTTGTTGACTTTTTTTTCAAAATTTGAAAGTCAACTTTTTAGTTGTAAAGTGATAGTAGGGCAACTAGAAGTCTAAGAGGAGTGTGGTTCGTGCGGAATGTGTGATTTCAGTTTTACTTCCTTTCCAATTTGTTGATATATGAAACCTATCTTGTAC
This sequence comes from Frankliniella occidentalis, assembly GCF_000697945.3. NCBI lineage: Eukaryota > Metazoa > Arthropoda > Insecta > Thysanoptera > Thripidae > Frankliniella > Frankliniella occidentalis. The sequence goes on from NW_026267472.1 coordinate 90,936, forward strand.
GACTTACTGAATTATTTGGCTATTGTCTCTTAATTTTCGTCTAAAAACACCCTCTACGGCCAAAACGGTAGAAGTAAGGGGAAAACGGATTAAAGTTTCATGCTTGGGATCTTCTTTTACGAGTTACCTATTAGAAACCAATAAATAAATTGATATGAAGCCTTTTTTACGACTTAATGATCCATTTGGACGTTTTCCCCTAATTTTCGTTCAAAAATGCTTTTGAGGGCCTAAACGGTACAAGTAAGGGGAAAATGGATGAACTTTTAGTCCTTGGACTTTTCCTGTTGGTTCTTAAAAGAGAACTCATCCCGCCTCCTTTGTTATATCATAAAAGAGGCTTCATATCGAAAAGTTGTTAGAAGAATAAATGTAGAACCACACATTTGGCGTTGAAACACACCCTCCTAGCGGCTTTAGCTGCCTTAGAATTTACTATCAGTAAAATGTTCATCTTCACACAAGAATCCGCGGGGGCAAAAACTCCCTTTTGATATGTACAGATGATTCCTGTAATACTTGATTCCCAGTGATTCCCGTCCGCTTACATTTATTCCTTACGTGTTCTATTGGGAGAAAACGCTTATTTCGACTATTTTGTACCAGTTTCACCAGTTTCCCGCTTAGTTTAAGCGATTGCAGTTGATTTCGATCAATTTTTATCCTGCTGATTCACCGTCAGGTGTACACACGATGCCCGGAGTTCTCGCCTCCTCGCAAGAATCTGATAAAGTTAGAACTTTTGGGGCGCCAAAAAGGGTCTGATTAGCTGTCCCCTCCTGGCCAAAAAACGTTCTTTCGCCCCTGAGCTCTATGTCGGCCAGGCGCGTCGCAATATTTCGTGTCGTGAGATATCGTGAATCCCGAGACTAGGCCTGCTACGCGTGGTCTGGCGTACATATAGCTAGACTTTAACATACAGATACTGCCTGTCTTTTTCGTTTTGGCTGTTAACGTAATTTTCTTCGGTTGCCAGTCGATTCCCCATGGGCTCTGATGGCTTCTTGCGCTGCTTAGCGCGGACTAGCACGGTGACAGCGTGGCACTGGAGCGGCACCTGCCGAATGGGGCGTGCGAACGATCCAAGGTATGACACACTAGAACCTCAGGCGTACGGCGTAAAGCTTAGCACACGGTGCTACACGATACACAAGACACACCACACCTCTTTTTGAATACGAGCTCTGTCAAGTTGATGTTAATGACTCTATGGTTCTTCCGCCAATAAGGCACGGGTCAACGTCCCGTAAAAAACGGTTCGCTTATCTCAAATAATGTATCGTGCACCAAGTACCGCTGAGTCGAGTTTGCGATTTGAGATGTTGACTGTTATCTAATCTTCGCAACATTTGGTATCTGATGAAAGACCAAAACTAGGTTAGGGGGAGAACCACACTGTAAAAAATATGAAGAAAATTCTGAACCCATTGGTTCTTGAACTTTCCAGTCACCAGCAGGGTATTTTAATTCCCAACCCACTAGACTAGGCAATGCTAATCCTCGATCCAACTCGAGGTTTTCAAGTCCATTTGGAATTGTAGAATTGGAATTGTGATGTTGAAAATTCCATTCTACCTACAGAAAATTAGAAGTTGGCTTCAGTTTTATAATTTACTAAGCCACAACTTGAATCCCTATGGTACATGGAACTGGGATTTTCCAGTTTGAGCCGGTATCACACACCCACAGGGCGGAATATCCGGACCCATAAACTGTAAATGTAATTCCTAGTGCCAAAACTTGAATTTCAGACGTTCTACTGGGGCAACGCTTACATTAAGTGGGTCGTCAGCCACTCGCTCGTCAAGGAGCGCTGTGTAGCTTAGGGGTACAGAGCAGGACTGGGAACTTATAGGCCTATGTTCAACTCCACCTTGGGGCAATTTTTTTTTTATCGGTTCAAAGTGGTCGACATGAGACTAGGTGCAATCCCGATGCCACAACTTGAATTTTCAAGTTGTGGGTTTCGAAACAGAAATCCCGATGCCACAACTTGAATTTTACTAGTTGGGTGCTATATTTCCGATTACCAGCCCACTGGGTTCAGGAAAACCCGATTAAATTGGTTACGGAAATTTAACCCTCCATGGCTTAGCAATTTCCCGACTCAACGACTGAGAATCGAGCGTTTCACAGCCCAAAACTGGGATTTTCTTAATTTTTTTTTAACAGTGCAACGGGACAAATGATTGCTATCTGTGGCTGAAATACTAATACTGCGGAGGTGTTGTCGATTGCAATTTTTAAAATGATGTTACAGTACACATCTTAAACGGCAAATTCACCTACCTCAGCGGCACTTAGTACATAATATTTTAAAGATAAGCGAACCGCTTTCTTCAGGGTCATTGACCCTTGCATTATTGGCGGGATCACCCATAAACCCTGTCCTTCCAACTGTTCTTACCTTTGTGGCGCCGTAACCAGGGCTGTCGTGGACTCGCAGCTGAGGGTCCGCGGTGTCAGCGGGCTCCGCGTCGTGGACGCCTCTGTGATGCCCTACATCACCAGCGGCAACACGAACGCGCCCACCATCATGCTGGCCGAGGTCGCTGCAGATCTCATCAAGCGTGCACAGTCGTAAGGGTGTACCCTTGTAAAATAAAGCTAACCATACCAACATATGGGCTTAAAACGAGAGGTCCCTAACTTGGTCAAGTCATTGTACACTTACACTGTAAAAAAAATTGTTGTCACTTAACAACAAATTTATTGTCAAGTTTTTAAGTGACTCGTGTTGTTGTACAACAGCTGCGTTTGTCAAATAACAGCAAAAGTTGTCCAGTAACAGTAATAAAAAAAGTCAGCAAAAACAAAATGGTGCCCAATAGTTCAATATCAACAATGCATTGACAACAAACGAAGTTGTTTTTCAACAACTTCTGTTGTTCTCGAACAACTGAGCTGTTGGTTAACAGCTGAGCTGTTTTTTAACAACTAATTTTTACAGTGTGGCAAAATAATCAAACTATTACCATTCCCAATCATTCCCAATCATTCCACTGTATACAGTCACTCTAATCTTTTCAATCACCTCAAGTCACTTACAGTCATCCAGTCTTATTCATACTACTGAAGCATCCCTAGTAACTTCTATTGTCTCTGGCAGTCACGTTCGTAGTCGCCTCCAGACGCTTCCAGCGGTATTTTACAGTCGCACCAATATTTTACAATTAGCTACAGTCATTCCTATTTCCAGTCTGTGTACGCGTTTTTAGTGAATTGGGTACCCTTCGGCTGAAAATTAAAAAAATACAGTGGGCGTTCAAGCTTGAGGCCGTTCCTGGATCGAAATACAACGCTATCCTACCCTTTTGAAGACTAAATCGGATATCTGAACACATCACAAAATGATGTCATGCAGAATCCTCCTGCAAATCTTTAAGAGAATCTGGTAAGTCCTTGTTGGGTTCATACACACCCACTTGCAAAAAATAAAAATACTAAACTAAAAGCACTTGCAAAATATAAGTACAGATTACTTATTAAATATTTTAATTGTACTATTACCTTACCTAACGCAACAGGAGACAGACTCCTTGGTCTGCTTTGCGAGCTTGGAAAGCATGCCTCCCTGCGTTTGAGTAAAGCAGCAAACTGCACAAAGAGTTATGAAAGATAAAACATTAGAACATTAAATATAGAACATTAACATTGTTAAGAAAAATATGTAACCACTCCTTAGAAGTAGTAAAACGTAATCCTACAGGACACTTAAATCTGAACTAATGGTTTTTAAAGCAATTGAGTCCTTGTTGAGAACACACTTGCATTTCCAGTGCATCCACTCTCACCTGTGCAGCAATTAAGATGACCAAATTAAAAACATTTTCAACTACTGTACATTGTTTATATCTTTAAAAACAAAATTGAAATTAACTCAGCTGACTATTTTAGCACTTCTGACCCTGCAGTGCAATTCGAGCCAGTTACTGTGCTTTTGGAATAGGAAGCTTGCTTCTGGATGCACCAAACTAAACAAGCAGGCCCGCCCTTCCGCCAAACGAAGGTGCCAGCTCCGCTTCGGTCCGCCGGCAGATCCGTTCAGCAGCGGCCAGGCCTGCTTGGCCTGGTCGGGCAGCAGGCCCGACCATTTCTGTCACGTGATTTGCTGATGAACATGATCGAATGATGTAGCGGGCCTTCGGCCAGTCGTCTTTGAGTTCGCCCCAAAGAGTCGAGGAAGGGATGTAACGGTGAAGCACCGCGACTACAACCCACCCTTCTGCTTAGAAAAGGTTTTTTGGGGGTGGGGGGAGAGTTTCCTTTCTATTTTGCGGTTTTCAGGCTCTTTTCTACAACTTATTGCTCACTATGGCAATTTTTAGCTTATTTTCGTCAAAAAAGAACCTCTAGCGCCTAAACAGTTAGAGATAGAGCGAAACGGGCTAAATTTTCGTCCAAAGGCAACTACTGTGACGAGATACCCATCAGGAGCACATAAAAAAACTACTTTTTGGCAGAATTTTTGAACCTTGGATACCCCCATTCGCACCCTGCTTAGGGGTGGTTGCCAGGATTTGCTGTAGGCGTTTCCTTCTCTAGGAGTGGACCTTAAGATATCCTGAAAATATTAAGTCTCTAGCACATCTCCTTCTAGTGGAACAGACAGACAGACGCACACGAGGTCGTTTGCATAAGCCCGCTGGAAAGCTTTTTCAAAGCAGAAGGGCGGGCTAAAAAACAACAGAAAACACAATTTCAAATTATTTTCAAAATCTTCACACTTTATTATGAAGGTCAAATGTAAGTAATTACCTGCATAAATGTACCAAAAGGGGATTTCGTAGCAGACTTATTTGAAAAGAAATCTAATTGAGGGCGTGTCCCACTTGACTGTCAACTCGGAGGCTTCAAACCAAAATTCGGATTTTCACTTGGTTCAAAATCCCCAAGTGCAATACACAGTCCAAAGATTCTAATTCTGGTCAAGTTTTCAAAACATAACCGGTTCCCGAATCGTCACAGCCGTCAGAAGTCGAAAATCGCAAAAAACCAAATAGTATATCAATAAAACGCACTTTTTCAACTAGCAAAACGACGTTAAAAGCATAGTTTTGAACCAGATTTTCGATAGCGGTTGTTTTAAACGACCCTTCCTGTGGGAGGGGAATGAACCTGTTCTAATATTTCTACCCTAAAATGTCAACGGAAAATGTGTTGTAACGAAATGTCAGTCCGTGACAAGAAAAATGGATTTATTTGTCTAGAGAGCACACCGCAGTATCGAGCAAAAATTCCTTCCGCATCCTACGTTGGCACACTATTAGAAAAAAAAAATCATTTGATTTTTTTTTTTTCGCTGCACCGATAGTTTAGGAGTTTCACGCCGTCACGGACTGACATTTTTCACCAAATCGTGCTTCGTCACGGACTGACCGCGATTTGAATTTCGAGCTACTGTTCCGCGCTTTCGTGTCCGCACGGAAAAAAATGAAAAAAATGGTTGGCTGTGGCAACCGAAAGTCGATCGCCACGACCATTTCTATCGATAGATACCAGCAGTATCGACTTTGTGATTGTGACAACCAAGCGGCATAGCTGCAGCAGGTTAGTTGCGACAACCGGCGGGTTGATCGTGGCGATCAGAACCGCTAATAGCACGAATCGAACTTTACTTGGTTGCAGGGAGTAGGTCTGTTTTACACCTCGTGGCTGCAGCTAAAAAGTTGATCGCCGTGATCGATTTGTCGTCTTGAAGGACACACTAAACGGGCGTCAATTGTTTAGTCTAATTTTTGACTAGAAATTAATGTTGAAGTTTGAGATCAAGATCCTGCGATCCACTGAGGTCCGGCAGATATCAAAAATCGACAAGCCTCATCGCCCGCCCCTAGACGTTTATTTGTCAGACCCTTTTTTTTGAAGTGCCGTGGAGATGTCACTCGGGACACCCACCAATGGAGGCGACCGAAGGCCTCACCGCGAGTTAACAGAGATATAAGCGTGTCTTTGCAAATAATCGTTAACTAATGGTTTTCAATGATCGAAATATAATTTCAAATGGTTGTTAAGGGACCCCCATCTCCGCTAAATGGCCGGCCGAAGGATGAAGCCTCAGTGCTGTTTGTGTTATTTAGCTTCAAAGCTGTTGAACAGTAATCAGAGAACAGTCAGAATCCACGCCAGCAGTGTATGGCGGTGAGCAGTGGTGTCAGTCAGGGTAGTAGAGCTTAGCGCAGCTATGAGAGGCGCAGCTATGCAAGTGGCGACTGTAGACGGCGCCGGGTAGTTGCCACGAACAAGCCACTCGCATGGGCACAGCCAAGCCAGGATGTAAGGTGGAGTTTGATTGTAGCGACCGAGCAGACCCTACGAAGCGAGTTGTAACACGAGAGGGAACCCAGCCGGCTGCCACAACCAAGCGGTTCGATGCCTACAACCAATTCAGTTTCAACCAGTACAATCTGGTCACCACGACCAAGCCTTTTTTTCCGTGCGGATTTCGCTTTTCGTGAGGCTCTGGGTTGTCCAGACCGAGAGGCAGCCGCACGCGCTCTCGCCTACTTTAGCACTTGGGACGCATACCTTGTGCAAAATATAGACAGTACAGGTTTTACATCTTTTAGTTCTTGGTCCGATAAATCCCGGCCAAGTCTTGTCTGCAAATTTTGAATGCAATAGTCCTGCACATGGTTTGTTTGCACATCTCGACTCTCCCCGGCCTTTTCCCGTAATTTAGTAACCAAATGAAGACGTGTGAAGGAAAGTCTCATGTTCACCCTAAAATCAAATATATCAATAATCTCACTTTAGCTGAGTTCCGAAAAATAAAAATTATAGAACCCACAAATAACACCGTGTAAAACTCACCAGTTTTGTTTTCTAATTGAGAAATAAGAAGAAGTAAATTCTTATAGTAAACCAACAGTAATAGTAGCGAAAGAAGCCGACTAGCAAAGTGAGGTTAGGTTATTGACAGTAGCGCCGTCGTCGCGCCCGGTGAGCAGAAGACAGTACCACGTACTCTCTAAGTCATGTTTTTGTTTCGTACCACCGAATCGCGTTGAATCGCGTTCTAGCGCGTTAACCAACAATAGTGTAAGGTCTAACGGATTTTTTGAGCACACGGAGAGCTTTGATCACGGATGATTACGTCTTATAACGCCAAAAAACCAGTCTGTGGGGGTACCTATTTTAAATCGATATTTAAACGTTTCTAGGAGATGGCATGCATCGTTAGCAAGCTGTACTGCAAGAAAAGAGCCTACAGAATAAAGTAAAATTCATTTGATCGATGTACAGTTGCGGGAAAACGATCAAAACGGTTCGCCCAGCAAGCGCATGAGATGAGCCGGGGAAGTTCCTCTACTTCAAATCGTCGTTTAGGGGGGTAAAAAGTTGAACTTGAAAGAATAATTATCGGTTCGACATTCTCCAAACGTTCCTAAGTCAGGACCAACTTGGTTTTTCTGCATAGGAACCATTTTACAGAACAGGGTTTTGGCAAAGAATACCGAGATCCGGCCCATTGTGCTCCTCTGCGTTCTCTCAAACCACGAAGGCAAACATGCGAAGGGTTCAAAGATTCTCGTTGAAAGAAAGTCCTGCACCAGCCCGAGCAGCCATTCGGTCCCCCTCCCCTCCCCAGGCGCAACTCGGGCGATCCATTTCTGAGAACCTGCCAAACACCCTGGCGCGGTGCGACGCAGTCGCGTCGCTTCTAGAGTATTCCCCGCCAAACAACGACAAGTTCAAACAAGCGAAGAGGTAATAAGATTCGAGAAGATTCTCGTTGAACAAGACAGGCCGAGCAGCAAGCGTGCCCCTCCCCTCCCCTCGCGCATCGTCTCAATTCTCAAAACTCAAATTACGCCGTTGGCGCGGCGTGGCGTAGCAATAGGCATGCACACTGCAAACTGGTACCCC
>NW_026267472.1:99619-100433 GCF_000697945.3 Frankliniella occidentalis
TAAAAAGCATTTTTGATGCCTGTACCTCTTCCTGAACCTCCTCCGGGTTGTCTACCCCCCACTCGTCGTCCTCGGCGTTGGATGGGCCAGCTTGAGAAGGATCTCGTCGTTGTGAAGACGCATACATGCGCTTCGAGTTAAAATTAGCAACCATTTCATCGGTTGGCTGAAACTGGTTGCAGCACATACCCCGAGCCTGAAAAGAAAATTATTATAAATATTGGTGTAACAATCTTGCTTTTTTTTTGTTATGCAGGTGGGCAATTTCTTACATGAAAATGAGTCCGTATACGCAGAAGAGCGTCAAGCATTTCCATGGACAACTTATTGCGCAGCTTGCGCTTCACAATACCGAGAACGCTGAAAAGCCTTTCCACTACAGCGTTGCCCAGAGGAAGCGAAAGTGCAGCAGGCACAAACCGAGCCAAATCAGATAAGACTTGCTTGCCAATGCCAGTCTTTAAATCGTAAACATGTGTCCAGAATGTCACGATGTCCAAAGTGTCAATGTCGTCTACGCCGGGGCATATGTCTTCAATCTTCATATTCCCTAATTTATACCACTGGGCCTCCATAGCTTCCATGTCTATGCTTGGGTCACCTACAAAAACAATAGTGTTTAGTAACAAAAATGACTAATAACTTATCATCATTTAGGGCATGGCTTCGACTTACGGACTAAGCTTAGAGGAAGCTGTTTGAACTCTGGCCGTCCCCTGGAGGCTAATGCAACGGAGGGAGTGAAACCGCGCATGCCCTCCACAGCCTCGATGCACGAGGGAAGTCGGTTCACAAGCTCATGAGTGAACTTTAC
>NW_026267472.1:100483-107377 GCF_000697945.3 Frankliniella occidentalis
ACAAGGGACGAGGCGCTCGAAGAGTGGAGCACACGCGTCAGCCGTGCTGCTCGCCGCGCCTATCCCGACACGGCCCTGGTCCGCGTCTTGGAGTACGCGGTGCAGCAGTTTATCAGCGGCCTGAGCTGCTGATGTTAGGAACGCGGTTGCGGGATGCAACTACCCAGCCATGGGCCAGGCTCTCAAGGCCTGCCGCATGGCGAGGTCGCGGTGTCCTTCTCCGCCTCCTAAAAAGAAGCGAACTGCTGCTGTGTGCAAGGCCACCGTCGTGGCTGGCCCGTCGTCCTCGACGGCAACCTCCACGGCCTCGGTCCCCGCAGCTGCAGCCCCCGCAGACTCTGTTGCTGCTAGACTGGACGAGCTTTCGAAGCAAGTCCAGGCTATGGTCCGCTTGACTCAAGCTGAGTCAGCCCCAGCCGGCGCGTTGCAGGCCAACAATGGCCAGACACGTGGCAGCGGCGGCAACAGAGGAGGAAGGGGAGGTGGCGGTGGTAGCAGAGATGGTGCCTGCTACACCTGTGGTGAAAAAGGCCACGTTTCCGCCAACTGCCCGCGTGGCGCTCCGCGTCCCCGCCGCTATGCGCAACCCGCAGCACAGCCCGCTGCGCAGTCCATGGCTGTTCAGCCCGCTCCGTGCTCCGGCTCCGTGCTGGTGCATATTCCCCCCGTGCCCGCTATGCCGCAGTACTACCATGCGTCTCTCACTTGGCCATAGGAGCACTGCAAGGCTAGGGCCAGCTATCGTGGCCATGCCCCGTCCCCGTCGGGAAACGGAAAGAATTCTCTCTGAGCACTTGGGCTGACGGGACGGATGCCCTCACTGTGATATCCTGTTGGATGTTCAGGGACCACTGTCTGGCGGTACCGGCCGGGTTGCTGGATGCTCGCTCTCTCTCTCTCTCTCTCTCTCTCTCTCTCTCCTCCACGACGCGGACCAAAACCCACAACCTCCTGGAAGTGCGGTTTCTGGCCGCGCTGCTCAGCAGCATAAATGGGTCCAATATCAAAATGAAATAAATCTTACTTTAAAATTAGCCCTCGCGAGAGCAAAATATTTCGCCCGGACAAACTATTTTGCCCTAAGGCAAAATTATAAATCCCTTTTGAAATTGGTCCTCAAAGAACAAAACCTTATAATAATAATTTTACCCTGGGTAAATTTCTGGGGCAAAAATCCTTTTTATCTCCGAGGGCAGAATTTGATGATTGGGCTTAATTAAACCCGAAAATAAATAAGGTCTCACGAGCCCGAGATTAGAGAGACTACCCGAGATGCGTCCGGGGATGCTCGATCGAGTTCTAGAACTCAGACTTTTGGTAGGAGACAAGGCTCCGTTTGGGTTGCGAGGATTTTCGTGGTCCGGGAGTGAAATGTCTGAAAATTTCAAGCACTAATTCCTGGATTGACCCAGCCCTCTTCTTTACTGCCTGCTTCTGGTCATTCCAGAACTGAAAAAGAAATCAAACCTTAGGACCCAACAAGAGTCAATGACCATAGCAAGACTTTACACAATGCAACTCACCTTAATCCATTGATCGACAGATTTGCGGGCCCCATTGGGCACATTGTTTAGGTTCTCAATCAGCCTCTTCCATTGGTTGCGCCATGCAACCTTGCCTTCGGCGCCGGCAAGCTCCCGTTGGCTGAACAATTCGTGACCCTCCATATACGACACAAGATAAAGTTTTTGCTCTGTTGTTGCCGAGGCCGCCGGGCCAACATAGTCCGCGTTGACATATCCCGCCATCTGTTATAACAACAAACTATTACTTCTAATGTATTGTACAGGTTAACATCAAACTCTAAAATTCACTTCGATTAAGAACTTTAATAACTAAAGTTGCACATGGATGATTTACCTTTGTCTCCAAACTACCAGTCCTACTAGTCACTAACACGACTGATCGCGCCACAAATTGGAACAATCTGAACACCTGTTGAACACCTGCTGAACACCGATTTGACGTGCCGATTTGACTGACTCCAATATTTATCAACAACGCACCGCCTTCGCCGCGTCGCTCGATGGCTCCGTTCCTCACGGGCGCGAACGGCAGCGCCACCTAGCGGCGAATTTCAGAGGCCAGGTGGGGGCGCGGGCGGGCGGGCGAGCGAGCGAGCAAACTCTCTAATCGCGCTGCTGTAAAATAACGATTTATTCGTTGAGAAACATTTTCTTTAAACAATTACTTTAAAACAATGATTTCGTTCAAATACGATACCAATGTAGTTTTGCCTAAGAATGAAATTTTTCATCATCAAACGGATTTGTCGTACTAAAACGAGCATACTGTTAATTAATGTTGCTTTCGTTTTCTGTTGAAACAACAATGTTGTTTTTAAACGACAAATTTCTCACAAAATTTGTTGTTATTTTACAACTTTTTTTAACAGTACCGTCCTTGAATCGATGTCTTGGTCCTTGCAAATCAAGGAGGTGTTTTTATCGTGATCAGTGTCATTCTTTTCATATCTCATTTAATTTCTGCTTTGAAAGTACCATCTATATTACAAACTTTCCTCTTTTACCAGATGATGAATTTTATGTTATTGACCAATGCAATTCCTGCAATGTTAACGGCAAGATCATTTCTTCATTGAAGTTAAATTTGTACTCTAATTACTCTGCGAGAAGCATTTCTAGCTTGATCAAAATTTCAGAAAATCTAGAAATTTCGAAGTAGTGTTTTTACTGGGGCGTTTTTTGTAGCCATCATTCATTTTGAAAAATCATACTGGTAGCTTGGATAGTTTTATGTCACTAAATTAACTTTAATCAGTTTTATTTTCTATCTCATGTATCTATTCTGTTTTTACTTTTCTGGATTATTTATCGTCAGTTTCTGAAACTACCCAAAGTAAGTGATCTGTTTTTTTCCTTCCAGATAAATACTACATTTTAAGTCTATGGCTTAAATGGATGGGCATCAAATGCCATGCAGGCTCAGGCCCTGGGGATGCACTTGCATGCTCAAGCAGTCCAGCAAGCACAAGTGATGCAGCAAGCCCAAGCGATTCAGCAAGTCTAAGCAATGCAGCATCAAGCGTTCCCAACTTCGGTAAGTGTTTAGAAAATATGTTGAAGTATATTACCACAAGCAAACAAACTATTGCTGTGCTGTCAGTGCTAATTATTTATGTATTTGGAACCACATTTTACTTGGTTTTCCTTTCTCATAGCAAAACCACCTGACCTCCCGGTCCCAGGTCGTGTTTGGTAACAAGGAGTCGTCAGTGACATCCACAATTCAAAGGGGTCCTGCTGCCACCCCTACATTGCATAATCCTGAGGCGATGCCATTCTATTGGCTTATTTATTTTTGTTTCAGATGTGAAATATCTGAACTTCTTTTTACTTGCAGGGCGCAGCTCCGTTTCAAGGGCGTAACCACGCGTCACGGACTGACTTTTAGAAGTGTTTTTTGATTTGAACTTTATTCGCTTGTGTACGATATACGCGAGAACTCTCGGGGTTCGTACCTGTTTTAGTTAATAACTATTAAAAGGGGCTTTCCAGAGACATGTGTGCGCCACTTGTATCTTTTCAGATAGTGACACATCAAGCCTCAAAATTGTCACGGACTTACAAAAAGGAAACTCCTCCCTTTCCATCACTCATATTTCGCCCAATTGCTCTGAAAGTACCAAAAATTTCGCAAAACCGAAAAATACTCTAATTACGTATTTTTGCCTTCTATCCATAGCCCAAAAGCGCACGCGTCTATCTCTTTGCGTGTAGTTGCAGCACCTCGAAAAGTACGTCGTGACGGACTGACACTTGTGATTCGCTTATTATTTCTTTATTGAAACAAGGTCATAGAAAACAAACTATCATAATAAGGCACAAAATAACACAAATATAACTCAAACATCTCATACATGTTAAAAAAATATCACATTTGTTGTCAAAACACAACGTAAAAAACAAAACAAAAAATCTCTTTCAATTATTGACTTTTTTATATAATTTTAAGGTACGGTGAATTACCCCCCGACTGTAGTTGAAGTGGGGTGGTTGATGTGGTCTCAGAGATGTTGAAATAGCTTTGAAGTAGTTGAAATAGCTTTGAAAAAGCATTGAAATAGCATTAAAAAGCATTGAAATAGCTGCAATAGGTGTGAAATAGTTGCAATAGCATTACTATAGATGTAATACCATTGAAATACGTGAAATAGCATTGAAATAACTGAAATAGTCTTGAAATAGAAATAGAGATGTGCACAAAAACGGCTTGTTATTTCCCCTCGGGCGCAGCGCATGTTGGCCCGTTGGTCCCCCTTGGTGTTCTTTGTGCAGCGCGTTGTTCTGCCTTCCGGATCCTGCCATTCTTTTTTATCAGTTCATGAATAGTAGAGTCCTTTTGGTGAGCTCTACACTCCCGCATACGTTCAGCCCCTGTTTTAGCCATCTCAACGCCCTTTCTCACGTCCACGCGGCATACTGCAGCTGAAGTTTAATCCCTCAGATGAGTCAGACAATGAAATTTTATGGACTAATCCCTCTCTCTCTTCCACAAGATTTTGCAAGCCTATTAGAATACAACATATAAAAGAAACACAGGTGGCAACAATAGAAGAGGAAACTTACTACAAGGACAAAATATCAAAGTTAACAGGATCTGAAGTGCATCTGAAAGATCGGACCATTATAAAAATTTATCATTCTATAAAATGCACTATGATATAGTAAGACCAGGACTTACTTAACAAAGTCAAGGGCACACAATAATTGTCCTTGTTGCGGTGCTACACCTACTCAAATGTCTGACCGTTCTCGAACTGTGAAAATAAGCACTTCTGACTACGGTCTATCTGTGCTTCACTGCCGCATCAAATTTTTAGAGTGTGTACTGCACATCTCCTATTAAATGGATCTAAAGGTTTGGTCGTGCAATGAAGCTCTATATAGGGACAGAAAAAATGAAATTCAAAGTAGGGTGAGAACAGAGCTAGGGTTGTTAGTGGACATGATTAAACATGGTGCTGGAAACACTAATGATGGCAACACTGCAAGAAAATTCTTTGAAAATGCCCAGACTGTTGCTGACATCACAGGATTTGACAAAGAACTACTGAACAGGTTCCGCACAATTCAAACAGCACTGTCCATCACCGAAGAAGTAGACTCTCAAAAATTTTAAAAGTTCTGTCTTGAGACTGCCGATCGATTTGAGCTGCTACACCCATGGTTCTACATGCCACAAAGTATCCATCTTATTCTCATCCATGGGTCTGACATTATGGACCATATGGAATTCCCTATGGGGTATTTCTCTGAAGAGGCTCTGGAGGCAAGTAACAAGTATATTAGGCCCTTCAGGGAATATCATACAAGAAAAAACTCTTTAGAAAACACAATGGAAGACTTATGTTTTAGACTTCTTACTGGTGATGTACTGTACTCTTCCATCAGAATCACTTACCCCAAAAAACACAAAGAGCTACCTGAATTTACAGTGTGTTGTTTTGTTACAGCGCACCGACATGGTCAAGGCCATGGATAGGGCACGCCAGGAAGCTGCACGTTACGGCGCGGAGCCAGCTGTAAGTGTGTTAATCATTTGATTTTAGACATGTTGTTTTTTGTAACCACGTGTGCTTGTTACAGCCTGTGTGTGAGGGCTAAAGGGCGCCAGGGTCCAATTGTTGGGGTGTGCCACCCCATCCACTGGGGCCCTGGCACCACGCCCCAACCAGCCCAGCCCCCTGCCCAGGCCTCCACCCAACCGCAGCACTTGAGGGCTGACGACCTCAGACACCACCTCCGGAGCCTGCAGTCACCAGCTTCTGGACGAACTGCCATAGTTGTAAGTACATTTGATGATGTGTACTAAAATTTTCAAGTGTACTGCAGAGGGGAAGGTTCTAATGAAGTTGTACTTTGTTAAGTGTGGTCAACACGTTCCAAGTTCACGAGTTAGTTTGATATAAGGGAAAATGTTTTAGATTGAAGACATTTTCATTTCAAAACTTAAAAGTACATAAAATTTTTATGGAGTTTAAAATGTCATTGGCTGAGCGATAGCGAAGCCTATTACTCCAGTGATGATCAAAGTTTCGTGTCTGTCTGTCAGTATGTCTGTCTGTCTGTTTGTCTGTAATCACGATAACTCGAGAACGGGTTGAGCTAGGTACCTGAAATTTTTAGCGTAGCTTTGTAGCATAAAAAGCAAGAACTGTATTGATTTTGAGCCTTCTAGCTTAAAACTTAATCTCACAAAAAAGTCAAAAACAAAAACCCAAAAATATTACTTCTAATTTTTTTTTTTCATCTTTCTAAGACGTAGGTAACTCGTCAAAGTAGAGCCCGTAGGGCCAACATTTTGTCCGTTTAACTTCATCTCTAACCGTTTAGTCGCCAGAGGGCGATATCCACACGAAAATGACCCCAAACCATTTTAATGTTTTTTTTTTCAGATATTTGAGAGTCTTTGGTGGGGTTGCTCGTTAAAATAAAACCCCGAGGAACAAAATTTGTGACTTTTAGGGCTGAATGCCTACATACGACTCTGTCTTTTGCCCGACTCGGGTGTCAGCGCCTCAGGCCTGGGTAGATGTATGCCAGGCGCGTCGCAGCGTAACAGTGTTTCGTGAGATATCGCGAAGCCTGTTACGCGAGATGTGGTCTGGAATACATCTACCTAGTTAGTTCTGAATTTGGTTCTTATTTTTTATTTTATTCACTTGAAACAATTTCCTTAAGACCAAAGATTTTCCCTATCAGAAAATCAATATGATAGTAAACTAGGTAGATGTACGCCAGACCACGTCTCGCGTAACAGGCTTCGCGATATCTCACGAAACACTGTTACGCTGCGACGCGCCTGGCATACATCTACCTAGGCCTGCGGCGCTGACACCCGAGTCAGGCAAAAGGCAGAGTCGTAGACAGG
>NW_026267472.1:110817-115186 GCF_000697945.3 Frankliniella occidentalis
AAACTACAGCAATGTCAGCCGCAGAGCTTTGAAACAGTGTATTTATAGATGTCAATTCTCGTAAAATCGGCTTGAGGAATGCTAGGTACAAGAGATGGGAGCCATCTTCATGAAGGGCGGCGAGCTGGTGCGCCATCGGGCATTTCTTTTTCTCTGGATCGGCGTCCGCTGCTTGCCGGAACAGGTGGCGCAGTTCAGAGTACTGCAGCAAATGCGACTTTACGGCGCCATACCAGGACAACCACCGTGTCGTAGCCAGCTTGACAAGAAGTGGTGGCTTTTGCCCATCGGTGAGTGCCTGAATAAAAAATTGTAACAGAAAATTTGTTAGCAATTTGTTTTTACTTGATTATGAATAAAACTATTTGGAATAAATTACCTTGTACTCCCTTTCATATTGCACCTTCCTCAAAGCACTGTGGGAGAACCAGTTCCTTGATTCTCTTATCAAATATCCAAGTGAAGAAGGAAAGGCCACACTGGCCTTGCTGGCACATTTGTCTAGGCCATGGCACACACACTTCACAAGGTGTAAATTGGGGCACTCGTTCTGCTTAAGTAAGGAAAACACTGAATGGTGTGCACCACAGAGATTAGCAGCTCCATCAGTGCCCAGAGCAAGAATCTTCTTTATGTTAAGGCCTATTTTCTTTAAAAATTCTTTAATCACATTGTATAAGATTGTAGCAGTGCACTCAGGTGTTTCCACAAGTCCCAGGAAGTCCAAAATCATGCACTTATGTTTGTGGCTGTAGTATTTAATCATAATAGCTAAATGCTTCATTGTTGTTGTGTCGGTAGACTCATCAATTATGAGGGAGAACCAACACCAACAATCGCCGACATCTTTGACTAAATCCCTCTGCATGCAGGGAGAAATGACTTTGCAGATTATTTTGGAGCACTTAGTTCGGTGCAACTTCAAAGGTGGCTGTCTATTTCCTTCAGAAGAGATGCAATTGATGATCTCGCCTAAGTGGTCGATAGTTCTAACGCTGCTGTGACAAGCCACATGCGCCGCTAATACCAGATCCCTTTCTTTTGATTCTTTGGTTTTGACCCTAAAACCTAGTACCAGAATATGAGACATAAGTAAAACATACAGAAATCTGACGGGCGAAAAATAAACTATTAATCATGTTTCGAAAGATAGCGTACCGTAGTTAGTAAGAGTACTAGCCCTGTTCGTTGGCACGGCAGCCGCATTCTTCTTATGTTTGTCTGTAACCAAATGATCCTTAAGTCCATCCCTGTGTGCCCGGAGTGGACAGCTGCATAACTTGCACCATGCTTCGGGCATTCCTAAGTCTTGGAGGTGTTGAGGGGTTTCCGAGATCCAGCCTACACGAGGAGTGACACAAATTTATAGAAAAAATACACAACTTATAGATTACAGACACTGGCAACCGACCAGGTTGCAGGTTAGGTTGTACTTACGTCGCCCCCGAACAAGAATAACGGATATGAAAACCCCACGAGTGAAATAACCGATCTGCATACGCGCCATTTTTCGGTAGACTTTACCCGTTACCCAGCCGTTAAGGAATTAAGTTTTTCAATTTCATCTAACTACATTTTTTTCATGATGACCTGTAGTGTCTATACACGTGCATATTGTTTCTGAAATCAATGTTTATATGCGCTGTTAAGAGCTTATAAGTTAACCCAAAATTTCGTGGTTTGCAGATCGGTTATTTCACTCGTGGGGTTTTCAGATCCGTTATTCTTGTTCAGGGGCGACGACTTACTGGCAAATTCCGGAACTTTTTCCCAATCTTTGTTATAGTGTCTTGTATACTTGGTATATCTACCTCTCACCCGAGGTGTCTTGCCCACCATGTTCGATCCTTTGAACCTCGCGCACTTTCAATGACGAATTGCAATCAGTGTGGCATAGAACCTTGCCTGAATGTGAAACTGTAAACGGCTGTGCTGTCGTAGCCTTTGCGCACGTCTGGTACGGTCTGCTGGTCGGCGGTGACCAGTGCAGCCAACAAAGTAACAAGAAAACGAGACAAAGTATCGTAAATTCCGCCGAGACGGGATTTCCGCCCATTTTCCGCCTTGTCATGTCCGTTTTCCGCCCAAATTGCGGTTTTCCGCCACCTCAAAATTTGATCCGCCAGTTGACCTCGCTGGTCCGCCCAAATGGCGGAAAACCGCCCAATCTGGCAGCCCTGTGCCCCGCACACAGTTGAGGTTTTTAAATCACGTAACAATAGAAGGCGAGCTAGGGCCATCCAACCGTTCGAAATATAAAAATGTTGGGGCAGTTTTCATCCAAAATCGTATACCTGGAAAGCACTATTACAACCCAAGACTCGAAGTTAAGAGATATACGGCTTGCCGAACTGTCGAGCCGCCAAGAGAGATTAGACTTCCTTGAATCGGAGTGACGAGATTTTACCTTTCTGGATTGTGCGGGAAAGTGCGTATTATTTTGCTCGCTACCCAAATAAGTGGTCTCAAATGTATTTTTCCACCGTTTTTCAAAACTCACTCGTGTCATAAAATTATTTACATTTGTTCCAGGAATGTTCTTGAGCAATCTTTTCTGCCGGCTATTTGGGGGGGGGGGGGGACCCTTCAACTTTATGCACGATAATGCGCCTATTCATACTGCAAATATAGTGGAGGAATGGTTTGACGGCAAGGACAATACTATAAAAATACTGTGGCTCCCATACTCCCCGGATTGTAATCCCATCGAAAACTTTTTTGGGTTGATTGCTTCGGAGTGGGACAACCGCAATGAGCGGACAGTTGAGGAGCTCGAGCAGCACGGTGCTGAAGTTTTCGTTTCTGTGGCCCGGGGGCCACAAACATTTTCAGCGCGCTGTCTTCATCAATGCCACTCCGCATTCAGGGTGTCATTGACGGTAATGGTGGCCCAACAAAGTATTAGTCAACTTTTCCTTTGTTGCATCACTCTGCACAGCTTGAATGCGACGTGCACTGAAAAGATTACAATTACTTACTTTGTAATTTACTCCATGGGTGGCGGATAAAAACATACAATCGTAACGACTCGTTGCACATAGCAGTTTTCTTGATTTTTTGCTGACCACCAGGAGTGACACAGTGGACAATTGGACTTAAATAAACATTCGATTAGTCAGAGTTACGCATCCTCACAGTAGAAAAGGCATGGCATGACTCACTCTTGTGTTCTTTAGTTCAAAAGTTTGCGCGCATGCCATGGTGACTCTGAAAAACATAAACAAATCTGGCCAATTGCTTATTGGTATCAGTATGACTAGGGCTACAAAGTAGGGATTTGATTGTATCTTCTAGCATAGCGAGAAGTCAAAGCGAGAAGGCGGTGACATGGCGTCTACTTGTGCTCCTTGTGAAAAATGCATCAAAAACACAGAGAAGTCAATAAATTGTGAAGGAAAATGCAAGAGATTTTTCCTCAAAAGCTGTGTGAGAATGAGTGATGAGGTCTACCAGAAATTTTGCAGTGACAACACTCAAAAGTGGTACTGTCGCCGGGAAGACTGTGCTGACCAACCTAACCTTAAAAATCTCGTGGAGCTACTGAGCAGGAAAATTAATGACAGCACTGAAAGCCTTAGAAAAGAAATCGAAGACATGTCTAAAAGTCAGGAATTCATTTCGGAGAGATACGAAACTGTGAAACACGATGTAGTAAGCCCCCCGGTGGCACCAGATCCCGTAGCATTAAGTCGGTTCGCCCGGCCCCGCAGCGCAGCGATCGGTCATAGGACACCCCCACCCTACCCCTCCCCCCACACGGCTCCGCCAGCGGCCCGGCTGGCTGGAGGCTGGAGGAGAGGAGGGGGGACGGGGAGGGGCGTGGGGACTGCGTAGACTGCGACGTGCGACAAGAGCGAGATGCGAGAACGGCTACGGCGAGCGAGGCAAGACAGGGGGGAAGCTGCCGGTAAATGAATGGCCTAAAAGATTTCAGAATATTTACGTGCATCATAACAATGCAACTCTAGAATCACGACACCATGATATTATTTTATGGTCGACGAAAGTGTAAGTTTATTAAAATGTACAATGATCATGCGCCACCTGTGTGTAGATAGAGGTTAATTTAATTTTGCTTGCTTCGCCAGGTCCTTTTTTTTTCTTTTGGTGTCTGAATAGACCTTGTTAGTATCAGCACATACAGAGTGCACTCTACACATCATGTAGAACGTTATCACACTGGCTGTCAACGCCTTATTGTGGTCCGTACAGCCTACTCTCTGGACCTCAACACCAGTCAGCTTGTCCAGAGTCTCAAACAGCAGCATAGTGTGTAGGGAAGGAAAAAAACCGGTTTTTTTTTAAATCGAAGGAAAAAAACGTTTTTTACCAGGAAAAAAACGGAAAAAAACCAAAAATTTGGGAAAAA